>NC_092415.1:74238930-74473930 GCF_040894005.1 Engystomops pustulosus
TATGAAAACAAAAAAAATATATAAATTTAGTATTCTCGTGATCATACCGACCCAAAGAATAAAGGACATTTGCAATATGGGACACAGTGAAAACTGAAAACCAAGCCCACAACTGCGCTTTTTCACCAAATTCACTGCATTTGGAATTTTTCTCCTGCTAGCTAGTACATGGCATGGAATATTAAATACCGTCACTATGAAGGGCAATTTGTTATGATAAAGTGAAAAATGGAAATGCAAAAACAAAAAAGGGCCTGTTAGTTAAGGGATTAAATCTCAGACAATCTTATCTTTGATATTATATTTAGTCACTTCAACAGAAGCTGGTTTGCAGATCCCCCTATGTCAATATAAACATCAGAGAAATTCCAGCTGTGACCAGGGGGAGGCTGGCCTAAGGGTGATTCCACACAAGGCTTTTTTGGTCCGTTTTTAAGCATGCGTTTTCAGTCTGTTTAAAATGCAGGTGTTTTGAAAATGCATGCGTTTTAAAGCGCATCCGTTATTGACCGTTTACCATGCGTTTGGCTGCTTTGAACCTGTTTATCTTAATAAAACGCATGGTTAACAGTAAAAAAAAATGGATGCACTTTTAAACGGACGGAAAATGCATGCTAAAAAACAAAAAGACCAAAACACTACATTTTTATGCTACTCAAATCCCTCACTTCCGCCCAGCCTCAGCATAATTAGCCTAATGGAGCTAGCAGAACTTTACCTAACACCGCAGGTGGCCGGGCTTCAAAATATCTCTGTAGCCACGTCGTCTCCTAAGCCTTAAGCTGATTTTCCCTCCATTTTCAAACAGTAGACAAAAAGTCATAAAAACTCTTAAACCAAAATGTTGATTAGGGGCAGTTATAGAGTTATGGTCCATCTCAGCCCAAGGGCAACTACATTTTTGGATTTGTTATCTTCAGGGGATCATAGTGGCCCAATTGCTGAGGCTCTAGCAAACTTGGGTCCAAAGATATAAATATCTTTGGATAGGTACCTAGCAAATGGGTCAAATTTGGTATCAATGCGATCCAGGGATTCACCAGGATCCAATGATACCAGAACCCAGACTCTGTGACTTCCCCTTGAGAAGCTATGATGTCTCCAATGTTCTGGATGTAATACCAGGTAAGAGGGACCCATGACCCCTCCTGACACCTCTGAATCCCCATTGTCTTTGTCTGAGAACCCATTATACCATTAAGTGCAGAGGAAGATCTTAAGGTGTGAACTAGCAGATTCCATTAGGCCAACACACAAGGTAACTAACTTACTGAACTGCTGATACTTGTAATGGCACCTTTGTATTTTGTACTCTGTTTAACTGTATACATCTCTACTGTATATATTATTATGTCTAGTGTGCCATTAAGGTAATTAAATATAAAATTTAACCTTGGTTGCTCTTTTATCTCGATCCACAAACTTCTGTGTCATGCTCATAAAGATGGTGCTGGGTTGGTTCCTCGCCCTATATAATCCTGTTACAGACCGGGCTTATATTAAAAGAGAACTGGTGGCAGCTTATTTAGTTTGATAAGGTTCTGTTTCACTGAGGCGAGTGAAAGGGGGCTAATAGCCGTTCAGGGTTGTGATTTTTTCTTTTGCCATATCCAGAAGTTGTGTGGGCAACTTTAAATCACTTTGGCACCTCTCAGAACCCGTACATTCTGGGAGTGTGTATAAAGGATAACTAAGTGGCCTTGCGTACCCCTCAGGGGTCTGAAACGTCACAGTTTCCTTCACACCAGCTCTCACATTCATATATAGTTCATGAGTGTGTTTTTATACCTCTTTATGTGTCAATTTGAGAATTTTACAAAGCATTCAATGCATCCGTTTTCAGGATGTTTCAAAATGCATGTGTTTTCAATTAGCTTAAAAACGTGCCAAGAACGAACCAAGAATGTACTGTGTGACAGCACCATTAGGTTCCTTATAGTGTTGCCACTTACCCAGTTGACACAGAGAGCTTGAAGTCTAAATTTTTGTAAATTTATGAAAACAAAAAAAATATATAAATTTAGTATTCTCGTGATCATACCGACCCAAAGAATAAAGGACATTTGCAATATGGGACACAGTGAAAACTGAAAACCAAGCCCACAACTGCGCTTTTTCACCAAATTCACTGCATTTGGAATTTTTCTCCTGCTAGCTAGTACATGGCATGGAATATTAAATACCGTCACTATGAAGGGCAATTTGTTATGATAAAGTGAAAAATGGAAATGCAAAAACAAAAAAGGGCCTGTTAGTTAAGGGATTAAATCTCAGACAATCTTATCTTTGATATTATATTTAGTCACTTCAACAGAAGCTGGTTTGCAGATCCCCCTATGTCAATATAAACATCAGAGAAATTCCAGCTGTGACCAGGGGGAGGCTGGCCTAAGGGTGATTCCACACAAGGCTTTTTTGGTCCGTTTTTAAGCATGCGTTTTCAGTCTGTTTAAAATGCAGGTGTTTTGAAAATGCATGCGTTTTAAAGCGCATCCGTTATTGACCGTTTACCATGCGTTTGGCTGCTTTGAACCTGTTTATCTTAATAAAACGCATGGTTAACAGTAAAAAAAAATGGATGCACTTTTAAACGGACGGAAAATGCATGCTAAAAAACAAAAAGACCAAAACACTACATTTTTATGCTACTCAAATCCCTCACTTCCGCCCAGCCTCAGCATAATTAGCCTAATGGAGCTAGCAGAACTTTACCTAACACCGCAGGTGGCCGGGCTTCAAAATATCTCTGTAGCCACGTCGTCTCCTAAGCCTTAAGCTGATTTTCCCTCCATTTTCAAACAGTAGACAAAAAGTCATAAAAACTCTTAAACCAAAATGTTGATTAGGGGCAGTTATAGAGTTATGGTCCATCTCAGCCCAAGGGCAACTACATTTTTGGATTTGTTATCTTCAGGGGATCATAGTGGCCCAATTGCTGAGGCTCTAGCAAACTTGGGTCCAAAGATATAAATATCTTTGGATAGGTACCTAGCAAATGGGTCAAATTTGGTATCAATGCGATCCAGGGATTCACCAGGATCCAATGATACCAGAACCCAGACTCTGTGACTTCCCCTTGAGAAGCTATGATGTCTCCAATGTTCTGGATGTAATACCAGGTAAGAGGGACCCATGACCCCTCCTGACACCTCTGAATCCCCATTGTCTTTGTCTGAGAACCCATTATACCATTAAGTGCAGAGGAAGATCTTAAGGTGTGAACTAGCAGATTCCATTAGGCCAACACACAAGGTAACTAACTTACTGAACTGCTGATACTTGTAATGGCACCTTTGTATTTTGTACTCTGTTTAACTGTATACATCTCTACTGTATATATTATTATGTCTAGTGTGCCATTAAGGTAATTAAATATAAAATTTAACCTTGGTTGCTCTTTTATCTCGATCCACAAACTTCTGTGTCATGCTCATAAAGATGGTGCTGGGTTGGTTCCTCGCCCTATATAATCCTGTTACAGACCGGGCTTATATTAAAAGAGAACTGGTGGCAGCTTATTTAGTTTGATAAGGTTCTGTTTCACTGAGGCGAGTGAAAGGGGGCTAATAGCCGTTCAGGGTTGTGATTTTTTCTTTTGCCATATCCAGAAGTTGTGTGGGCAACTTTAAATCACTTTGGCACCTCTCAGAACCCGTACATTCTGGGAGTGTGTATAAAGGATAACTAAGTGGCCTTGCGTACCCCTCAGGGGTCTGAAACGTCACAGTTTCCTTCACACCAGCTCTCACATTCATATATAGTTCATGAGTGTGTTTTTATACCTCTTTATGTGTCAATTTGAGAATTTTACAAAGCATTCAATGCATCCGTTTTCAGGATGTTTCAAAATGCATGTGTTTTCAATTAGCTTAAAAACGTGCCAAGAACGAACCAAGAATGTACTGTGTGACAGCACCATTAGGTTCCTTATAGTGTTGCCACTTACCCAGTTGACACAGAGAGCTTGAAGTCTAAATTTTTGTAAATTTATGAAAACAAAAAAAATATATAAATTTAGTATTCTCGTGATCATACCGACCCAAAGAATAAAGGACATTTGCAATATGGGACACAGTGAAAACTGAAAACCAAGCCCACAACTGCGCTTTTTCACCAAATTCACTGCATTTGGAATTTTTCTCCTGCTAGCTAGTACATGGCATGGAATATTAAATACCGTCACTATGAAGGGCAATTTGTTATGATAAAGTGAAAAATGGAAATGCAAAAACAAAAAAGGGCCTGTTAGTTAAGGGATTAAATCTCAGACAATCTTATCTTTGATATTATATTTAGTCACTTCAACAGAAGCTGGTTTGCAGATCCCCCTATGTCAATATAAACATCAGAGAAATTCCAGCTGTGACCAGGGGGAGGCTGGCCTAAGGGTGATTCCACACAAGGCTTTTTTGGTCCGTTTTTAAGCATGCGTTTTCAGTCTGTTTAAAATGCAGGTGTTTTGAAAATGCATGCGTTTTAAAGCGCATCCGTTATTGACCGTTTACCATGCGTTTGGCTGCTTTGAACCTGTTTATCTTAATAAAACGCATGGTTAACAGTAAAAAAAAATGGATGCACTTTTAAACGGACGGAAAATGCATGCTAAAAAACAAAAAGACCAAAACACTACATTTTTATGCTACTCAAATCCCTCACTTCCGCCCAGCCTCAGCATAATTAGCCTAATGGAGCTAGCAGAACTTTACCTAACACCGCAGGTGGCCGGGCTTCAAAATATCTCTGTAGCCACGTCGTCTCCTAAGCCTTAAGCTGATTTTCCCTCCATTTTCAAACAGTAGACAAAAAGTCATAAAAACTCTTAAACCAAAATGTTGATTAGGGGCAGTTATAGAGTTATGGTCCATCTCAGCCCAAGGGCAACTACATTTTTGGATTTGTTATCTTCAGGGGATCATAGTGGCCCAATTGCTGAGGCTCTAGCAAACTTGGGTCCAAAGATATAAATATCTTTGGATAGGTACCTAGCAAATGGGTCAAATTTGGTATCAATGCGATCCAGGGATTCACCAGGATCCAATGATACCAGAACCCAGACTCTGTGACTTCCCCTTGAGAAGCTATGATGTCTCCAATGTTCTGGATGTAATACCAGGTAAGAGGGACCCATGACCCCTCCTGACACCTCTGAATCCCCATTGTCTTTGTCTGAGAACCCATTATACCATTAAGTGCAGAGGAAGATCTTAAGGTGTGAACTAGCAGATTCCATTAGGCCAACACACAAGGTAACTAACTTACTGAACTGCTGATACTTGTAATGGCACCTTTGTATTTTGTACTCTGTTTAACTGTATACATCTCTACTGTATATATTATTATGTCTAGTGTGCCATTAAGGTAATTAAATATAAAATTTAACCTTGGTTGCTCTTTTATCTCGATCCACAAACTTCTGTGTCATGCTCATAAAGATGGTGCTGGGTTGGTTCCTCGCCCTATATAATCCTGTTACAGACCGGGCTTATATTAAAAGAGAACTGGTGGCAGCTTATTTAGTTTGATAAGGTTCTGTTTCACTGAGGCGAGTGAAAGGGGGCTAATAGCCGTTCAGGGTTGTGATTTTTTCTTTTGCCATATCCAGAAGTTGTGTGGGCAACTTTAAATCACTTTGGCACCTCTCAGAACCCGTACATTCTGGGAGTGTGTATAAAGGATAACTAAGTGGCCTTGCGTACCCCTCAGGGGTCTGAAACGTCACAGTTTCCTTCACACCAGCTCTCACATTCATATATAGTTCATGAGTGTGTTTTTATACCTCTTTATGTGTCAATTTGAGAATTTTACAAAGCATTCAATGCATCCGTTTTCAGGATGTTTCAAAATGCATGTGTTTTCAATTAGCTTAAAAACGTGCCAAGAACGAACCAAGAATGTACTGTGTGACAGCACCATTAGGTTCCTTATAGTGTTGCCACTTACCCAGTTGACACAGAGAGCTTGAAGTCTAGTTGTGGCTGCTCTGTTGCTGGACAGGTTTGTTACAATTACCCTATTCATACTACGTAACTGTATAGGGTTTCACTATCTACTTTGTCACTTTGACATTTAGTTATGTCAAGGCGTGGAAAAAATTTATAGAATATTGTTTTGTATTTTATCCTTCCTACAGTTTCTTGTGCTTAGAGGAAACAAAAACTATTTTATTCTATAATAACTATAATTCTACTTTATAATTTGACAAATTATCTTTTTCATTATTTCACCAATCACAATATTTATTATTACAAAAATATGTTAAAAAGGACTCAAAGGTTTTATTAAATTAAATAATGATTAGAAGACCCAAACCACAATGTTTACGTGCATGTGTCCCATGTTCAGGCACAACCCCGCTAGTCTCGAATAACGAGCCCCATTGAAGTCAATGGGAGACTCGAGAATTTTTCAAGGGGACCAAGGCTCTGCACAGGGAAGCTTGGCCAAACAACTGGAAACCTCAGAAAAGGATGGAAACACCACTTAAATGGACAGGAAACAGCAGGGGCAGCATGCATGGATGCCTCTGAGGCTGCTTAAACGCACCATTATGCCAAAATTATGGGCAACAGCATGGCCATGACAGAGTGACAGAATGAAGCTAGATAGCATCTAAAACATCCAATAATTGACCCTGACACTATAGGGGACGGCATGCCGAGGCAGCGGCAGCAGCGGCAGGCTAGAGAGTGTCTTGGCAACATACCCCAAATGGACTCAGGCTTAAAACCAATGGGTGGCAGAGAGGAACCAAAGGAGGTGAGCAAGAAGCGCTCAAATAATATCGGTAAATGATAAAAGTTTGCCAGTATATTTCGTGGATTACACAGCAGGGTGGCGACAAAGTTAACAAGTTTGATGTGGAAGCCATGAAAACAACCCAAAATTCTGCCTGACACAGCTCGTTTGATAAGGGGACCATGTATGGAGGCAGTGAACTAGTAGTAGATTAAAGGTGCTGCAGTTAAAACTATATTAGTTGGCTCTTGGGATGGAGTTGGCGCTCCGCTGCCAGACGAGCTTTCGCCAATCCAAGCCCCTGTCTCTAGGCTACTCCCCAAACAGCACTTCTAAGAACCTTTTGTATAAGATCAAGTGTAGTAGCGTTCTTATAAGTTTTGGATATGGCGGGTGAGGGGAATGTAAACAGATGCGCAAGAAGCGCTGAAATAATATTGGTAAATGATAAAAGTTTGCCAGTATATTTTGTGGATTACACAGCAGGGTGGAGACAAAGTTAACAAGTTTGTTGTGGAAGCCATGAAAACAACCCAAAATTCTGCCTGACACAGCTCGTTTGATAAGGGGACCATGTATGCCTACAGTTCATGCCAGTCGCTGCACTGGCTGCCAGTCTTCTTTCGAATACAGTTTAAAATAATAACCCTCATCCATAAAGCTCTGTATAATGCTGCACCCCCCTACCTCTCCTCTCTTATCTCAGTCTATCGCCCAACCCGTGCTCTTAGATCCGCCAGTGATCTTAGATTAACCTCTACCCTAGTGCGGACCTCCCACTCGCGTCTCCAAGACTTCTCTAGAGCTGCACCAATTCTATGGAATGCTCTGCCCCGGACTATCAGACTAATACCTAACCTCCAAAGTTTCAAACGTGCTCTTAAAACCCATTTCTTTAGGCAAGCCTATAACACTCATTAACTGCATGAAGTTTTAACTCTTCTACTAACCCGTCCTGTGTCGTCCTCCCATCTGTTATCCAGCAACCAACAGGCACCAGACTTCTCTGCAGTCCCATTCACCCTGGACCTGGTATATAAGATGACGGCTGAGTGGTTTAAGCGACAGCAATTCCATTTATTATATTTTGTTCTATTCCCTAAGAAGAATGGCTTGACCATTAAATATTCTTTTACCTCGTGTTACCCCATCATCTTCATAAACCGTAAGCTCTGGCGAGCAGGGACCTCACTCCTGTTGTTCCATACAAATGTTGTGCTCTGTTACATTACATTTGTATTTGTTTCCTATGATTTGTAAAGCGCTACGGAATATGATGGCGCTATATAAATAAAGATTATTATTATTATTATTATGGAGGCAGTGAACTAGTAGTAGATTAAAGGTGCTGCAGTTAAAACTATGTTAGTTGGATCTTGGGATGGAGCTGGCGCTCCGCTTCCAGGCGAGCTTTCGCCAATCCAAGCCCCTGTCTCTAGGCTACTCCCCAAACAGCACTTATAAGAACCTTTTGTATAAGATCAAGTGTAGTAGCGTTCTTATAAGTTTGGGATATGGCGGGTGAGGGGAATGTAAACAGATGCGCAAGAAGCGCTGAAATAATATCTGTAAATGGTAAAAGTTTGCCAGTATATTTTGTGGATTACACAGCAGGGTGGCGACAAAGTTAACAAGTTTGATGTGGAATGCCCTGTAATAGCTCTTGGGCGGTGTGCCTTTTATCGCCTAGGCTCAGCAGTTTGAGCACCGCCTGCTGTCGCTTAGCGACGGCACTGCTGCTGTGCCTAGAGCTACCGACTGATGGCGCCATGCCCACGGATGGTAATTCGGAGGAGGAGGAGGGGTGGGAGGAGGAGGAGGTATAGTAGGCCTTTGAGACCTGGACCGAGGTAGGCCCCGCAATCCTCTGCGTAGGCAGTATATGACCAGCCCCAGGGTCAGACTCAGTCCCAGCCTCCACCAAGTTAAGTGTAGTAGCGTTCTTATAAGTTTGGGATATGGCGGGTGAGGGGAATGTAAACAGATGCGCAAGAAGCGCTGAAATAATATCCGTAAATGGTAAAAGTTTGCCAGTATATTTTGTGGATAACACAGCAGGGTGGCGACAAAGTTAACAACTTTGATGTGGAATCCATGAAAACAACCCAAATTTCTGCCTGACACACCTCGTTTGATAAGGGGACGATGTATGGAGGCAGCTATATGGATGACTTTTGGAGGTAGCAATGGAGACAACGTGTGGAGGCTGCTATGGAGACAATTTAATTTGGATAGTGCCTGTATGTGGCAGTCCAAAAAAGTTTTCAAACCAGAGGAGCAGGTAGGTGGCCCTCCAGAAAAATGAAATAGATTAAGTGCCTGTATGTGGCAGTCCAAAAAAGTTTTCAAACCAGAGGAGCAGGTAGGTGGCCCTCCAGAAAAATGAATAGATTGAGTGCCTGTATGTGGCAGTCCAAAAATTTTTCAAACCAGAGGAGCAGGTAGGTGGCCCTCCAGAAAAATGAAATAGATTGAGTGCCTGTATGTGGCAGTCCAAAAAAGTTACGGATGGTAGTTCGGAGGAGGAGGTGGAGGAGGGGTGGGAGGAGGAGGAGGCATAGTAGGCCTGAAAGACCTGGACCGAGGTAGGCCCCGCAATCCTCGGCGTCGGCAGTATATGACCAGCCGCAGGGTCAGACTCGGTCCCAGCCTCCACCAAGTTAACCCAATGTGCCGTCAGCGATATATAGTGGCCCTGCCCGGCAGCACTCGTCCACGTGTCCGTGGTCAGGTGGACCTTGTCAGAAACGGCGTTGGTGAGGGCACGGATGATGTTGTCTGACACGTGCTGGTGCAGGGCTGGGACGGCACATCAGGAAAAGTAGTGGCGGCTGGGGACCGAATACCGAGGGGCGGCCGCCGCCATGAGGTTGCGAAAGGCCTCGGTCTCTACTAGCCTATAGGGCAGCATCTCCAGGCTAAGCAATCTGGAGATGTGGACATTAAGGGCTTGGGCGTGCGGGTGGGTTGCACTATATTTCCGTTTCCGCTCCAGCGTCTGGGGTATGGAGAGCTGAACGCTGGTGGATGGTGTGGAGGATCGTGGAGGCGACGATGGGGTTTTTGTGCCAGGGTCCTGGGCAGGGGGCTGACTATCAGCTGACACAGGGGAAGGAGCAGTGGTGTGCACGGCCGGAGGTGAACGGGCTTGGTGCCACTGAGTGGGGTGTTTAGCATTCATATGCCTGCGCATACTGGTGGTAGTTAAGCTAGTAGTGGTGGAACCCCTGCTGATCCTGGTTTGGCAAAGGTTGCACACCACAGTCCGTCGGTCATCCGGTGTTTCCTTAAAGAACCTCCAGACTTCTGAAAATCTAGCCCTCGCCGCGGGAGCCCTCGCCTCCGGAGCTTCACTACGTAACACATTTGGCGCTGATGCACCTGCTCTGGCCCTGCCTCTCCGTCTGGCCCCACCACTGCCTCTTCCAACCTGTTCTGGTCGAGGACTCTCCTCCGTCTCAGAAGCACTGTGTTCACCCGGCCTCTCAACCCAGCTTGGGTCTGTCACCTCATCATCCTCCGATCCCTCAGTCTGCTCCCCCCTCGGACTTCCTGCCCTGACAACAACTTCACCACTGTCTGACAACCGTGTCTCCTTATCGTCGGACACCTCTTTACACACTTCTTCCACTACGTCAAGAAGGTCATCATCACCCACAGACTACGACTGGTGTAAAACCTGGGCATTGGAAAATTGCTCATCAGCAACCGGACAAGTGGTTTGTGACTGTGGGAAGGGTCCAGAAAACAGTTCCTCAGAGTATGCCGGTTCAAATGCCAAATTTTCCTGGGAGGGGGCAGACTGGGGGGGAGGAGGCTGAGGTGCAGGAGCTGGAGGAGTGCCGATTTCGGTGACATGGGTGGACTGCGTGGAAGACTGACTGGTGGACAAATTGCTCGAAGCATTGTCCGCAATCCACGACATCACCTGTTCGCACTGTTCTGGCCTCAACAGTGCTCTACCACGAGTCCCAGTAACTTCAGACATGAACCTAGGGAGTGTAGCTCTGCGGCGTTCCCCTGCTCCCTCATCAGCAGGTGGTGTCTCACCCCGCCCAGGACCACGGCCTCTGACCCCTGCAGTAGTTGGACGCCCACGTCCCCGCCCTCGTCCTCTACCCCTAGCCCTCGGGTTAAACATTTTGAAAATGAAAGTTATAACTTTAATTTTTTTTTAACTTTTTTTTGTGTTTTTTTGTGTTTTTTTTTTTATTTTTGTGTTTTTTAGTTTTTAAAACCAAACGATGCTATCCTATTGCTATGGCTATTTTCTAGCCAAGTATGAAAGCACACTGCTATGCCAGATAAGATGACGCTGAGTTATGAAAAAATAAACGTAAAATAAAAAGTAAATGGCAGACTGTGCCTAATTGAAATCCAACCCTTAATAAATTGTCCCACTTCGGTCTTTGCGATGGATATGTGCGTCACTAAGCGCTAAACACAACGGTCGCAAGTCTCACTACAAATTCCTCACAATATGGTAGTAGATGCACTACAGCAAGGACAGCCACCAGCAGATCAACCAGAAATAAAATATATAACGCTATTGTAGGCCTAAGTAAGCCGTTTGGATTCTCCTATGGCTATTTTCTAGCCAAGTATGAAAGCACACTGCTATGCCAGATGAGATGACGCTGAGTTATTAAAAAAATAAACGTAAAATAAAAAGAAACTGGCAGACTGTGCCTAATTGAAATCAAACCCCTAATAAATTTTCCCACTTTGGTGTTTGAGGTGGATATGTGTGTCACTAAGAGCTAAACACAACGGTATCAAGTCCCCCTGCAAATTCCTCACAATATGGTACTAGCTGCAAATAAAAAAAAAATGTATAACGTTATTGTAGCCCTAAGAAGGGCTGTTGGGTTCTTGTAGAATCACTCCTGCCTAACACTATTCTAATAGAACAGCCTAACGCTTTCCCTGACCAGCAGCAGCTCTCTCCCTAGCGGCATCCAGACACAGAATGATCCGAGCAGCGCAGGCAGGGGCTAGTCTATTCCAGGGTCACCTGATCTGGCCAGCCAACCACTGCTATCGACGTGTAAGGGTACCACGTCATGCTGGGTGGAGTGCAGAGTCTACTGGCTTGTGATTGGCTCTGTTTCTGGCCGCCAAAAAGCAAAACGGCGGGAGATGCCATTTTCTCGAGCGGGCGAAGTATTCGTCCGAGCAACGAGCAGTTTCGAGTACGCTAATGCTCGAATGAGCATCAAGCTCGGACGAGTATGTTCGCTCATCTCTAGTCATTATATCTAAAAATAACACATCATATTATGATCAGAAAGTCACACATGCCCAATGAAAATTAAACCATCCCACAAAAACCAAGCCCTAGACGGATGGAAAAATAAAAAACCTCACACCTGGATTAGGGAATCCTCTGCTATTCTACCTTGCAGATCCTCTGCATTTCCCTCAGGTTGGATGGTGATCATTGGTGTACAGCCATTTTCAAGTCTCTCCAGAGATGGTCAATTGGGCTTAGGTCAGGGCTTTATCTGGGCCAGTCAAGAATGGTCACAGACTCGTTCTGAAGCCACTTATTTGTTATTTTAGCTGTGCGTTTAGGGTCATTGTCTTGTTAGAAGGTAAACCTTCAGCCCAGTCTGAAGTCTAGAACACTCTGGAAGAGGTTTTCATCCAGGATACTGCTGTAATTGGCCACATTCTTTTTTCCGTCTCCTGCAACTAGTCATCATGTCCCTGTAGCTGAAATACACCTCCATAGCATGACGCTGCCAACACCATGTTTCACCGCTGTGGTTGTATTTGGCAGATGATGAGCAGTGCCTGGTTTTCTCCACACATATTGCTTAGAATTAACACCAACAAGTTTCATCTTTATCTCATCAGACCAGAGATTCTTATTTCTCATAGTCTGTGGGTCCTTCATGTGTTTTTTGCTAACTGTAGGCAGGCTTTCATACGTCTTGGACTGAGGAGAGACACACCCTGCCATAAAGCCTGGTGGAGGGCTGCAGTGATAGCTGACTTTGTGGAAATTTCTCCCATTTCCCTACTGCACCTATGGAGCTCATCCACATGGATCTTGAGGTTCTTCTTTATCTCTCTCACCAAGGCTCTTCTCCCACAATTACTTAGTTTGGCTGAACGGCCAGGTCGAAGAAGAGCTATGGTTGTCCCAAACTTCTTCCATTTAAGTATTATGGAGGCCACTGTGCTCTTAGGAACTTTGAGTGCTATAGAAATTGTTTTGTTACCTTGGCTTGATCTGCGCCTTGCCACAATACTGTCTCTGAGCTACTTGGTCAGTTTCTTTGACCATATGATTCTTATGTACTTGTACATGCACTGTGAGGTCTTATATAGACAGGTATTTGCCTTTTCTAATCAAGTCCTATCAGTTTAATTAAATTCAGGAGGACTCCAATGAAGGAGTAAAGCCATCTCCAAGAGGATTAGAAAGAAATGGACAGCATGTGAGTTAAATATGAGAGTCACAGCAAAGGGTCTGAATACTTATGGCCATGTGATATTTCAGTTTTCTTATTTAAGTCTTATTTAAATTAACAAAAATATCTAGTGTTTTTTTTCTGTCAAGATGAGGTGCAGTGTATATTAATAGATGGAGTGTATATTAATGAGCAAAATAATAGGGACTGAATCTTTTCAGTACCCACTTTATATCACTTAACATACAGTGCAACATTAATCTATCTATTTATCTATCTATTTTTGCTATACTCTTATAAAAAAAAGTTTTAATTGATTTTTATTCATAATGAAATTATAAAAGTGCATTTTACTCTGTATTTGCTGAATGTCGCTTGACTCTTGCTCTGGTAAAATAGAAATGAGAACCCACCATAAAACTTTCTGCTGTGTAAATTAAATGGTTCTGCTGCATTAACTTCATAAAACCATAATCCTCTCCTCCATAAACTATTACATGCACTGCAACATATCTGATTTATGAGGTGTAGAATCGATGGGAAAAAAATTAATGCTTCAAAAACATATTAGAGACATTATTGAACAGATTTTAATTGAGATTTGATTTCAATGCCCCTTATCCACATGATTAATAGATCTAGCCCCACAACTTATACACACAGAGGAGCGAGTCCTTAATATGACAATTAAGTATCTGTCTTTGCGTTTTATGTAGCTATTCTCCTCAGATCACTTCATCAGTACAGTGTGGCTTTTGAGCAGATTAAATTGAGACTCAATTTTCTCTATTTTCCAGCACTTACTTATGTTTTATGACAAGCAGTAAATCAATTTTATGCTATTATTGATTTTTTCTTAAATGGACACAAACCATTTCGCCTTTTGCCCTTCTTTTATGCTTTTCTTTCCCTTTTTTTTCACTCTAAGCCTGATATACTGCCAGAAAAAGAATTTTCAACAATTTGCAAAGATTTCTGCAGGATGCCCAAGACCATCCACTTTTTATTACTTCAAAGCTGACAGTTTATTCTTAAAATCCCATCAAAACTAGCTCTAATCAAGGAATAAAGTGGTATATGATATCAGAATGTATATTGTTACCATTTGTAAGTGAGGATTAATGAGACCATCAAAGTCCTCATTAAAGTACAAATACTCAGTAGCCCAGTTATGTAATATACAGTATATAGATCATTTTTAGATAATTCTTGATAATACTTATCACATGTTATTTTTACATTTTATTTTCCCTACACACTGATAAAAATTTAGATCAGTAATGTAGTCAATACGCCTGCTTTATTCCTTTGCTGTAGGGGTAGCCTGGTTCAGAAAAACTATTTTTAAATACTCAAACATTCTATCAAGTTATCAGTTAAAAAACACTGCCACCAAAATGGTTCAGGAAACTTCTGTAGAGGTAGTGTTCGTATTAAATGGGTTATCTGATCCTTTCTTGTCCTCAGTTGTAATCACACAATATGAGGGCCCAATAAGAGACTTCATCTATTTATTTAGCCTCAATATGAGTCTTATCAGAATAAATAGAGAGCTTGACTTCCAGACCACACATTAGATAAGGAGGCATATTTACTAAGGGCTTTGCACCGCACTTTAGTCGGACTGTTATGGCTAAAACGGCTTGCACAGGTATTTAAGAAGTGTCTGCACCGCTATTATGTCACACGCAATCCTTTTATGGAGAAGCGGAGCTGGTTTCCATGCAACACAAATTAGGGGGTGTGCCGTCAGACAGTTGGATGGATCCGGACTAAGCTCCGTATTTAACATTCAAATTGTGTTGCATGCCCTATGTGCCCCAAAAAAGATGGAGAACTCTGTCATACCTGAGTGGGGTAGCGACACATTCATGATTTCAGGTGCACGATTTTAGTGAATCGCCACACGCAGCAATAAGGACGGACAATGTACTTTAAGTGAACTCGAGCGGCAATGTAAGTAGATGTGCCCTAATGTGTCAGTTGGATCGACTGACTGACAAAAGATCTCTGAGGACCACAAGAGAACACATGTAGTTATTGGGGGACATTTATCAGGGCATGCATGCTGCAAAACCGCAACATGTAAGGCATTACCATTATTGTGAGAGTGGGTTGGTCCAGGTCGTTCCTGCCCTGTGCCTGTGCATTCGCTATTGGCTGCAACTGTTCAGGGCAACATTGCAATTCTACATCTGAAAGTATTCAGACCCCTTTAAATTCACTCCTTGTTTCATTGCATCAAATTGGTAAGATCAATAAAGTTACTTTTTTGCTAATATATAATATATTTTTTTTTTGTTATATTTTGTTAATATATAGACTGCACCCCAACTTGACAGAAAGAAAATAGAAATGTAGATATTTTTACTAATTTATCAAACAAGAAAACTGAAATACAACATGAAAATACATATTCATACTCTTTGCTGTGACATTCAAATTTAAATCACATGCTGCCTATTTCCTTCTGATCATCCTTGAGATAGTTCTACTCCTTCATTGGAGTTCGGCTGTATTTAATTAAACTGATTAGGAAAGGCACTCTATATAAGACCTCATACCTCACAGTGAATGTCAGAGAACATGAGAATCATGAGATCTAAGGAACTACCCAATACGCTTAGAGACAGAATTGTGGCAAGGGATGGTCACAACTCTTCCTCGACTTGGCTGTCCAGCCAAACTAAGCAATCGTGGGAGAAGGGGTTTGTGGAGAGAGGTAAAGAAGAACCCCAACATCCATGTGGCTGAGCTCCATAGATTCAGTAAGGAGATGGGAGAAAGTTCCACACCAGTCTGGACTGTCACACTTGAGGAGAGGAAGTGTGTGGAAAAGTCTCTTAAGAGAGTCTATGGACACTCTGGACCACCTCGGGAGGTGATGGAGCTAGCCGCAACCCTGGACCAGAGTCCAAGTGGCAAAGGAGGATGGTCTTGCTGCGGGGAGGTGCCACCAGGTCGGTCCACAGATGTGACTAGGCCCGCAGTGGCAGCCAAGGTAGTACGGCAGTAAATGCAGGAAACAGCCCAAACCTGAGATGACAGCAGAAGCAGGAGGAACACGGAGGAATACTGGTAACGCTGGCAAGGACTGAAGATTCCGCTGGACAGGAACCCTGGAAGGCACAGCAGCACACAGAAATGGTAGCAACACAGAGGATCTCTGTTAACGAAGGAATGCAGAGGAACACTTGAAACACATGAACTCAGGAGGGCTTTCACTTAGCAGGAAATGATGCTGAAAATTCGGTGGGGAGTGAAGAGAGGTGCTGGATTATAAGGGTAAGCTGGATTAGCCAGAGCCAATCAGGATGGCGCTGGCCATTTAAGTCTTAAAGAGCCAGCGCGTGGGCGCCCTTGGAGCGTGGACTAGTCTGGAAGCAGGAGCACAGCCAGGAGCTTGGAGAGGTGAGTCCGGGCTGGGGGACGGCACGGGATTCGCAACAAGGATTTCAGTTGCATCTGTGACATGGGCTTTATGGCAGTGTGCCAACAGACATATACGGACGTACACTCACCGGCCACTTTATTAGGTACACCATGCTAGTAACGGGTTGGACCCCCTTTTGCCTTCAGAACTGCCTCAATTCTTTGTGGCATAGATTCAACAAGGTGCTGGAAGCATTCCTCAGAGATTTTGGTCCATATTGACATGATGGCATCACACAGTTGCCGCAGATTTGTCGGCTGCACATCCATGATGCGAATCTCCCGTTACACCACATCCCAAAGATGCTCTATTGGATTGAGATCTGGTGACTGTGGAGGACATTTGAGTACAGTGAACTCATTGTCATGTTCAAGAAACCAGTCTGAGATGATTCCAGCTTTATGACATGGCGCATTATCCTGCTGAAAGTAGCCATCAGATGTTGGGTACATTGTGGTCCTAAAGGGATGGACATGGTCAGCAACAATACTCAGGTAGGCTGTGGCATTGCAACGATGCTCAATTGGTACAAAGGGGCCCAAAGAGTGCCAAGAAAATATTCCCCACACCATGACACCACCACCACCAGCCTGAACCATTGATACAAGGCAGGATGGATCCATGCTTTCATGTTGTTGACGCCAAATTCTGACCCTACCATCCGAGTGTCGCAGCAGAAATTGAGACTCATCAGACCAGGAAACGTTTTTCCAATCTTCTACTGTCCAATTTCAATGAGCTTGTGCAAATTGTAGCCTGTTCTTAGCCTGTTATTAGCTGAAAGGAGTGGCACCCGGTGTGGTCTTCTGCTGCTGTAGCCCATCTGCCTCAAAGTTCGACGTACTGTGCATTCAGAGATGCTCTTCTGCCTACCTTGGTTGTAACGGGTGGCGATTTGAGTGACTGTTGCCTTTCTATCAGCTCGAACCAGTCTGTCCATTCTCCTCTGACCTCTGGCATCAACAAGGCATTTCCGCCCACAGACTGCCGCTCACTTGATGTTTTTTCTTTTTCGGACCATTCTCTGTAAACCCTAGAGATGGTTATGCGTGAAAATCCCAGTAGATCAGCAGTTTCTGAAATACTCAGACCAGCCCTTCTGGCACCAACAACCATGCCATGTTCAAAGGCACTCAAATCACCTTTCTTCCCCATACTGATGCTCGGTTTGAACTGCAGGAGATTGTCTTGACCATGTCTACATGCCTAAATGTAGTGAGTTGCCGCCATGTGATTGGCTGATTAGAAATTAAGTGTTAACGAGCAGTTGGACAGGTGTAGCTAATAAAGTGGCCGGTGAGTGTATAAGACAATGAAAGCCTGCAAAAAAAAATAAAAAATACACATGAAAGACTCCCAGACTATGAGAAACAAAATTCTCTGGTCTGATGAGGCAAAGATTGAACTTTTTGGTGTTTTTTCTAAGTGTTATTTGTGGAGAAAACCAGGAACTGTTCATCACCTGGGTAATACAAGTGAAACATGGTGGTGGCAGCATCATGCTATGGGGGGTTTGCAGGTGCAAGGACAGGATGACTGCAATTGAAGGAAATATGAATCCGGCCAAGTACATAAATAACCTTTATGAAAATCTCAGACTAGGCCTTAGGATTGCCTTCCAACAAGACAATGGGGGTCATTTACTAATGGCCCGATTCACGTTTTCCTGACGTGTTACCCGAATATTTCCGATTTGCGCCGATTTTCCCTGTATTGCCCCGGAATTTTGGCGCACGCGATCGGATTGTGGCACATCGGCGCCGACATGCACGCGACGGAAATCGGGGGGCGTGGCCGAACGAAAACCCAACGGATTTGGAAAAACCGACGCATTTTTAAAAAAAAAAGTGTCGCAGAACTTGCACTTACCTTCACCAGGAATAGGCCAGTGTACTTCAGGGCATTCCAGCGGGCCTCGGGGAACTTCAGCACAGCAGCGCCACCTGGTGGACGTCGGAGGAACTACCTTAGTGAATCCCGGACCCGAATCCACCGCAGTGAACGCGCCGCTGGATCGCAAATGGACCGGTTAAGCAAATCTGCCCCAATGTCTCTAAGCGCACAGCTAAAATAACAAAGCAGTGGATTCAGAACAACTCTGTGACTATTCTTCACTGGCCTGCCAGATCTCTGATCTAAACCCAATTGGCCATCGCTGGGGAGAGTTGAAAATGGATGTCCACCAATGTTCACCATCCAACCTGAGGGAACTGGAGAGGATCAGCAAGGTAGAATTACAGAGGATTCCCAAATCCTGGTGTGAACAATCTTGTTGTATCATTTACAACAAGACCCATGGCTGCCCTAGCTAAAAAGGTGCTTCTACTCAATACTGAGCAAAGCATCTAAATACTTATTGCCAAGTGACATTTCAGTTTTTCTTGTTTAATAAATTAGAAAAAAATATATACATTTATGTTTTTTTTTCTGTCATGAGGAGGTAGGGTGTACATTCATGAGAAGAAAAAACTTTTTTGATCTTACCAAATGGATGCTATGAAACAAAGAGTGAAAAATTTAGAGGAGTCTAAATCTTGTTACAGGTGTCAATATATTTGCTCCATTCCGGTCCTTGATTGTTATGTGCTACCAATATTATGACTTGCTGAATGTTGCATTAGCTTTTGTGTAAACTGTAAGTCAGTTTCAGTAGTTCCAATGAGACTAACATTACCCATATAATATAAAGAAATAGTGTAAGTGAGTTCAGGTCCCCATAGAGGAAGCTGTAATATTCATCAACTCATTTGGAAACATAGGGGGATATTTATCAGGACCTCTGCGCACCGCCAGTGGCGCAGTGGCCCTGAAATAATCGCAAATGCTAGCTTATTGCTAGCTATTGCGATTATTTTTCACAATCCGCCACCTTCACGCCAGTGGGGTGTGAAGGGGCGTGAAGGGGGGGCGCGGCCGGCCGAGCGGGGGGCGCGGCCGGACTGGAGTGAGCCGGCGCGGGGCGTTACTGTCCCCGCGCCTGCGCACTCGCTGCTGCCGGCGACTTTTCATACGTGAAAAGTCACCGGTTGCGTTCTTTTCTACGCCAGGCCCTGCCTGGCGTAGGAAAAACGCTGCGCAACTGGCAGCCCGATACATCAAGAGGCAGAAGCCTCTTCATGTATCGGGCTGCGAATTTGCAGCGGCGGGGCTATACGCCAGCGTACGATAAATATCCCCCATAGTGTAGCGCAGAACTGGAATGGGGCAGATGGGTAGTATTCATCAGGGCTTTGGTGCCATGCCATTGGCATAGAAGCCCTGAAATACCCACACATGCTAGCTTATTTAAAGCACTTGTGATTATTTCCCCACTACCTGGTGTGGAGGGGAGTGAAGGGTTGCACAGCCAGCCATGGGGATCATGGCTAGCGGGAAGTCGGCAGCTGCGTTTGTCCACTTGCTGCAGCTGGTGAATTTTCATTTGTATGATAAATAACACCCAATAACTCTGAAATTTAGGAACTGGTAATTATATTATCTCCATTGCTACTTGGATCATGTACCTCTAAGCTCTTCCTTAATTTAGAGGGTTCACATGAGCCACAATGCAATGGGGCACATTTACTAAGATTTCGGAAACTGCGCTAAAAGTGTTATGCCTGAGTATGATGATCGGTGCCACAGATTCATTAAGAACATGTGGCAGAAATCATGAATCTGTTGCTTCCCTGCACTGGCCTGACAGAGTTCACCAACTTTTTTGTGATGCACCTTTAACATAGGGCATGCAATACATTTTGGATGTTAAATCCGACGCATGGTCCGACTGAGCGCAGGAACACCCCCTATATTACACATTAATTGCAGAATACTGAAATAAACGCCCACCCATATGTACCTATGCTAAACTTATGTTTATTTCCTAATTTTTAATATTTGGGAATATAGGGAATAAATTATTTTTAAAAAGTAATAATTTACATAAAAATCCATAGCTGATATTATGCATTTAACCCTTATGAAAGCAATGATGAAGTTAAAGGAACAACCAATAGTGAAATAAATCTTGCAGCAAAGCATGTGCAGCAGATTTCATATGTATGGGTGCCCAGATCACAGCAGATGTGATTAAACAGGCAAATTGTTTGAGTAGTAAAGCAATAGGTAGACATGCCAATTCAAACCATTAGAAAAGACCTCTAGGCAACCTCTGATTGCAAAGAGTGAATGCCACATTGTATGGATGTCATATTCTTTTTTTCATAATGATGTGACTTCCCATGTGGTGAATAGATCTGCGAAAACGAGAAGTCATTGATAAAGAAAATAGCTGCTTATTAAGGTCACACGAGTTGAGAACATAAAGCAGCAGTGGCTGTCACTGAAGTCAAGTGTAATGTTCCCAGTCCTCTTCTTCAAAGCAGTTACAGTAAAACACCTTAACGTAGCTGGCAGAATTGGAGAGGGAGGGACCACCTTCAGAGTACAGCTGGAATTGTGCGCTGTCTGCCTCTGCTGTTAGAAGTATGTGGAGAAATTACCTATCATTCCCTGTAGAGACATCTAGGAACCATCCCAGTCCTGCTTTTTAGTTTGGTGATAATATGCTCCTATCAGTTTTAATAGGCCCACGCAGGATTCAGAAGGTATTATGGATTGTACAGCAAGCATATTGTCATTAAATTAAATTTTCAGAACATTCCCCAGCTCATCACAAATACCACAGAGAGTAATCATAATCGCTTCTGAACACATGTGTAATTGCCTTCAGCTGGCGTTTTTTACAGTTGACATTGTTCAGCAGTGATAAGGTGATTGGTGATTTGAATACACAGCTTGTTTCATAGCTGCCGTAATTGAAATATGGTATGTGTGAATGGAAGATTACATTAAGACTTAGGATAATCACCTGACATGAGAGTAATTGAGTCTACAATCTGCCACTGAGTCTCTCAGGGAGGGCTGAAATGAAAAGAAGACATTAGTAGATTATACCACTGCTGGCTCTGCTCTGTGCTAGAGTGCCAGGTTGGCATTCCAGTACTGCAGGCGATGCGAGGATGCTGTCTAGGGCACCATAAATGAAAAGAAAAGAGAGAAAAAAACAGTTGATAAGAAAAGTTTAACTTAACCCTGGGGACAATAGGTCTGTGAGACTGCTTTAATACTTAAACTAATTTTTATCATATTACACAGATTTTTCCTTTTCGCTACAGAGGCAAAATGTTAATAAGGTGAACATTGTTATTATTATTATAATTATTATAATGTTTATAGAAATAATATGTTCCATAATATCTGCATTTCATTTTTTTGACTATATTGTTGTCACAAAAAGTTGTTGACTTTCAAATTATTTGCAGTTGGAAGGGCTTACATCGGAACATTGCATTTAGGTGCAAAACGTGAGCTCCATAGTCACTTTCACATTTGCACTTAAATGCAGTGTTGGTAAATGAGCCCATCTGTTTGCTATGAAGATGGGAAAAAAAAACTACTCGGAATGTTTAAAAATTATGCCGATCTGCAATGTAATTCAATGATATAGAAAGCGGGGATATTGCACAACAATCAAATTGAGATTTTTTTTTTCCATGTTGCAGAGGGAGGTTTAAACCTCTTCTCCGTGATAGATCTAGAAAGATTCTCATTATCTATAGATGTCACATACTATTCATTACACAGTTGACACCAATAAACTAAACTTTGCAAGAAAGTTCAATGAGGGCTCCAGTATAATATACTTTGGAATAACATAAAAACTGCTTTTAATTACAGTAGGTTTTAAAGCATTGATTTGCTTTTGGAGTGACTTTAATTAAATTATCAAGAAAAAAATATATTAATTCATGCAAGTACCTGCATAAAGAAACCCACCAGGAACGAAGGCACTCAAACAGCATGGCTAGTAGAAGTATTAAAAATGAAATATACTCCCAATATTCCCATGGCATGGTCCTGATGAGCGGTGCAGAAATAGTGACATCTCTGTTTAACATCTCCATTCCCCATGATAAACAAATTGACTGTAGAATTTGTCGAAACTGCTGGCCCAGCTGGATGTATAACTCCTTGCCGCCACTGTCCCTTTCCCTTTTAGTGTTTCAATTTTCCATATACAGAGATATATAAGGGCTTGTTTTCTGCACCACCTAGTTTCAGTCTTTAATATTCCATGCCGTGAAGTGGGAAGCTGAAATGAAATGCCAAATGGTGGGAAATTGATGAAAAAAACACATTTGGGCACATTTCTTGTGGGGGCTTTTTTCACAGCTTTCACTGTGTGCTCGCAATGATGCTTCTTCTTTATTCTTAGAGTCATTGCAATCACAAATATTACTAGTATGAATAGGTATTATTATGTTTTTGGTGGGGTTTTTTTTGGCCATTCAAGTTTCTTTAATTCATTTTCATTTTTATAAAGAACAAATATAAACCTAAAAGAAAGTACTTACAAAATTGCGTGTGTCTTTCAAGGCATAGATAATATAGCCACGTGAAATACAGATAAAGGAATTGAATAGCATGACACAAATAAAATACATAACAGGCACAAATAAAACAGTGTGTGAAGCATACAAAGTTAATAAACACTCAAAGGAGAAAGTAAAAAGAAGAAAGAGGTAAAGAGTAAAGAAAGAAGGAACGAGGAGAAACAAAAGAGGAAAACAAGGGGAGAGGAGCTACGGAAAAGGGGCCTGGGGTAAAAAGAATGGGGGTCACAGAGAGGGTAAAGCATATAAGGATATCTATCAATCGGACAGACCAAATTTAGTTGCATAGTGCCCAGTATTCAGACGAGGACAGAAACATCTGCCAGTTAAGCCAAGTATTAGTGTAATGGAAGCAGTCATCTGGGGACTGCATAACAAGCTGTTTGCCACTTTTTCATTATGACTCTTTTAACTGCCTGAAGGGTGAAGGGTGTCAAGTCAGAGATTTCTTATATTTGGATGCTGGCATGGACAAAGTATACAAATGGGTAGTCTCAGGTGTATCAGGAATCGTAGTGCCTATGATGTAACATGTACCTTGAAGCACTATGTACCAAAAGTTGTTAGGATTGTGGGCAAAGCCACCTTATGTAGAACATAATGCCTCCGAGAGACCCACAATGCCAGGAAGTATCAGGTACAGATACGTATCCAGATTCAAGCATCAAAAATAGAAAAAAGAAAGCATGATGACACTCATTATTTGTTATTTCCATGACGAATATATACTCACAAAAGTGAAAATGTACAAGGTAGGGAACTGGACTTACTGGCAGCCCACTGTGGACTACCGAAGGATACCATTTGTGTAAGAGAGAGGGTACCCTATACCATCTGGTAAAAAATGTGTATCTGGTAAAAATCATTTATTGTAAAAGTTGTACAAGAGCCTAGTGAGAATGAGAAAAACATTTTGTTTATTGGGCAGAGAAGGTTTTATTATGTTTTAATACATTCACAATTCTTGTTTTGCCATAATCTGAAACCAATGACTTTTTCATAGTTCAGTAAAAAGAGCTATTTAAGGTGTCATTTTTTTTTTTTGTCGGAAGTACTGCGAGTTTACTTGCTAACATTTTTGGAACTGTACAACCTTTTAATTGATTTTTGACATTTTTTGTGTGCTAAATTGGTGAACAAAAATAACAACTCGTACATTTGGAGGCTTTTTTTTTTCTTTACACGGAATGATCAGTTTTATATTTGTATATAAAAATGTGTCAGCCATGATTAAGAACAGTTCACCTGTTTGAAACGCTTTGGATGTTTTACTGGATGTCACTTTTAAAATTTTAATGCATCCTTAGTAATGTTAGTGTTTTCAGATTGGCTGCTCCATTCAACCTTTTTACTGGGTTTCTTTACCTTTGCAGCAAGGAGAACTTATGCCTTACTGGACCTGGGTCCAGAGGTGAGCTGGAGATAATCTCTGTCTTATGGAGAATACATAGGTTGACTAAGGTAATATGCTGCTATACATTAGTTTTGCAGCATGTCACACTGAGCAAGTGATCAATTGTTGACTTGTTCAAATCTCAAACTGGAACAAAACTGGGGCGAATAGCCGCAATGGAACTGTAAAAGGTATAACTGTTCTGCCGTGGCTGTTCAGGCAGCAGAGGCATTATATTTCTATGCATTGCAAGGACTTCCTTTCCACTGCACTGTATGAAGCCTGTGGGATTGTGCCACCATATGACACATATACATGTACTGCTCACATTTGTGACCTAAGGTGGATTAGTCCTTAACCCCTTCATGCTCTGTGACGGATATATCCGCCGCAAAGCTATGAAGAGTGTATGAAGAGGGCTCACGGGCTGAGCCCTCTTCATACAGAGCTGGGCTTTGCAGCATATTGCAGCAAAGACCCATCGCTAGCACCCGCAGTCAGTGCTTGCATCGATCGCGGGTGTTAACCTCTTCTTTGCAAAGTCGCCGGTGGCACTGGTTTCTGAAGATTTGTTAAAATAAATCAGATGCAAAACCTCCATATACTGCAATACTGCTGAAATTTTTTATGTGGTCAGATATGTGCATGGGCTACAGTTTGCTAGGGCTAAGAGGCTAAAGGACCTGTGATGATGTCACCCTGGACATGTGAAATTAGGCCATGCCCCTTGACTCGCTCTATAGATCCCTAGATACCAGGCACGTTTATAACTCTCATTTTATGGGGAGCTAAAGGGGAAACTATTTTTAGCTAAAATAATATTGTCATATAGTTACTAGGGCTCTATAGAAACCTGCCACTAGCTGTATTTGTGAAAAATGTGGTGACAGGTTCCCTTTAAATGGTGCCACTAAAAAGTACAATGTGTCCCCAGGTTACAAGCCCTCATAATTCTCTGTAAACAGAAAAATAAAAAAGTTATGGATTTTGAAATGAAGGGAGTAAAACAACAGAAATGCAAACATGAAAGGGCTAATATTGTTTAGCCATTTTTTACCCATATCAACATTGTTATTAACACCATACACCATTGCTGTTAAATCAGTTTGTTTGGCTTCCAGATTCCAAGATACTTTAGCATTTTTCTTTCTTAATTTTATTTTGATACATTGAGCAGAAAACACTGACCCGGTATCATTACTCTTCTTCGTGTTATCTGAATGCGCTGACACTAAGAGAGATATATTTACTTATGCTTAAAGCTTTGGCTGTTCTTCCTTCAACCGAATGAGATTTAATATCCAAAATACCCTAAAGTTACTCTCAGGAGATAATATTGTTGATCAATCATCACTGAAGGTTGCCTGTCTTTGCTGGCTATATTTGCTTGGTAACTAATAAAGATCGGCCTGTAGTTATTTATATTAGGTTATCATCTCTCTAGGGTAAAGCTTAATCCATTTTACAATGTTTTTCCCAACAAGACAACACGAGTTTTTCAGGCTGAAAATGAATTAAGTGCATGCTTTCTAAATGTGAAATCTGACATTGTTCTTGTTACAAAAAGCAATTTATTCCCCAAAAGGCTTACACTTCAAAGGTTATATAAAAAGCTTCAAATACAAATGCTATCCATTTTTCAATTACCGGGTTTCCTAACACTGCTAGCTTTCAGACAGATAAGCAGTGGTATCAGTTTTCTTATTCAACACCTTAAAGGTTTTCAATTCTGTTGCCGAGAAAAAAAACAAATTTATTGTAATGCATTTGACTTAAGTCACAGTTTATATGGAAAACCTCACCAGACTATTGACTATGGCACGTCCAAAAGAGTTTTGTGAAATTTGTAAACAGATGTAGGACATTGCAATCGGCCAACCAGGAAATTTAGAATTTTCCAGCATTTCTCAAGCTTTTATTGCTTAACAATCATGATATTAGACATTATCCTTCTAACTTGCTCTTCCAAGTAATAAATTGAGAAACTGTAAATTAAAGTTATAAATTGCCAATTTTTGAATATCACAATTTCCTGATTTTTATCTCCACCAATAGGTGTCTTTAGAGGAGAATCAGAAGAGGGATGGGAGAGCCCATACACACTAATTGACAGGTTACATCATTGAAAATATTGGCTATAAAATTTTGTGATTATTAATAAAGTTAGCAACAAATGTAAAGTGTTTCCTCGTATCTAAAAAGTATAATCACCATACTTTTCATTGTAGTGCTCATGTTAGAAATATTATAAGTTGTGCAGGAGTATAAGAGCAATAAAATAATAATATTATTACAGAAGAAATTGAGCAGGAATTTGTAACAGTAAAATGGGAATGTTAATGAAACATGTAATCATCATATCATCATAGTCTAATAATAATAGTTACTAATAATATTATGTTTGTCCTAGTAAAATATATATGACATAACAGAGGATTGATTATAGAGGAACATGAAATTAAATGATGGTTTACTAGTGGACCACATAGACAAGGACACTGGCTGTTTGAGTAAAATATCACATACCGTACAAAACTAAGTTCATGGTGATTAGTAAACTTTAGGAAACTCCCAGAAACATTGGATAAAATTTACCACCTTTTTTTTCTTCTGTACATAAGAATAGGTGTGAGTATTAGAGAGAGGGTGGGTGGACAGCAGAATGAATGCCGCAGCCTTCTGTATTTACTATGGTCTATTTTACTCTAGGTGCAATCTCCGCCAGCTCTAACCGTCAGTCTTCAATTGCTAGAGGTACCACTGGGATGGGATGCTTTAAATATGCGATAAGATACCTATAGCCTGCTCCTCACGCTTTTGTGTGAAATTTGAAATTACAGCCATGAAGGACTTTTTCATGTGGCAAAAAGCTTTATTGCTGTTTTTGCTCCTATCTCATTAATATAATATATCATATCTATTGCCTAGGCTGGTCACTAAGATGCAACAATGTGTGTGGACACTAGCTGAGTAGACAATTCATGAATTCTTTGTGCTATGAGATGCTGTGGATGATAATGGCCCCATTTTTTTAAGTGTTTGCATCAGTTTTCTTTCTGCCTTTGTACTAGAAAGAACGTGTAAACTGCTGGCACATGTATTTATAAAGTGTCTGTTCCAGTTTTGTGTCGCGGTTGCACTGTGTCCGACAATACAGAAAAAATGGGCACCAAAAGCTTAGTATGACCGGGCACTACAAATTTTGCACCACAATTCTGCAGCATATGCAAAGTGCACTTGGAAAAAATGGTGCACTTTGTCGGAGAACAGTATTTATGAATCTGGTGCACCCTGTGTACTATGCAGGAAAACAGCACATAGTGCAGTTTTCACTGTTTTTGATAAATGTGGGTCAATTCGCTTAGATTAGAAAGAGAAAAAATAAATCTCCCCCACAGTCAGCACTGCAATAAATCTATTCCCTTGGCTCAAATATTAAAGTCTTTTGATATGTCATAACAACATCACTAAAGAAAAATCTTATAAAGTGTGCAACTTAAGCCACTTTCAAATGGCAGTATTTTGGTTAGTATTATGCATCAATATTGAATTTGCAAAAGAATCTTAAAGAAAAATTTATGAAGAGGGAATGTTTAATATTATCTATTTGTCACAGATTTTCATAAACTATAGTCTATTACTGATACATTAAATATTTGGATTGTTGGATTTTATTAAGGATTGTTTGCAATGTCTGCTTTGGGCAGCAATGCATTAAAACGTGCAGACTATTCAAAAATTGGCTGGTGAAAGGTGAATTTTTACTTGGGTGCTGCTGGCCTCAGGTGAGAAGTCTTCTAGGTTGTAAGGTCCACTGCTGTTTGGTGCTGTTTCTTCATGACACACAGGATACAGTGCAAACTGTTTATGCAGGTGAAAATTCTTAGAACAATCGGACAACCCGACGGATTCAGACAACGTGCAAGATTTAACATTTAGAATTGTGTCGCAAGACACGCATTTAAAAGCACCAGGAAGAGGAAGGTGAACTCCGGCGGACATCGGCACAGAAGTGATGGATGCAGGAACTCGGGCACATACTCTTAGTGAATCACGGCAGACCCGAATCCTCATCGGACAACGCACCGCGGGATTGCAACAGGACTGGGTAAGTAAATCTGCCCCATTGTCACTGATAACTGTCTGCTCACATAGACCCCACAGAGCCCCAATTTCAACAGTCTGTCTGGGATTACATGACGAGATAGAAGTACTATAGTAAGCCTGCATCCACATTGAAACAAGATGTGGTTATTTTTCCGAAATGTTTGGAACAACTTCCATGCCAATTTCCTCCAAAACCTGTGCAATTCTACCACATTTTGGTGATTAATAAAACATACACCATTACCACGTTCTGTACAAATATTTTGCTGCTGCCTTGAACTTTTGCAAATAATTGTATAAATAAGACTGTAATCAGTACAGTTATGAACTTGACTTATATATATTCAGCTTCTTGATATTTGCAGCATTATAGACTACACTTGGACTCAATATTGTGCTAAATATTTAAATGTCTCATTAAAAGCCAGCTGCAGCTTGTGTTCATTAAAGGAGTAAAGGAGAAAATATCTCTAAGATAAAACCAAAATAGGAAACTTGTTCATAGGAAATGAATAGGAGTTAGAATTTCTCTTGACTTTAGAGTGTGTTAGACACCTGAATAAATTCCTAAAATAGCCTACCTACAGTATTATTTTAGGAACAATAAAAGCCCCTACAGTAATACTAGAAATGTTGTTAACACTGCATATTTCCGAGCATTTTATTGTCTATTTTTTACTGGTTCCCTGCAGAATCAACGCAGCACAGAAGGCAATTTTGCAAAGTACTTAGCAGAAAACTATTATCTACTAATTATTAGAAATTGCATGTTGCTTTTAATTGCATAAATAAATAGCTCTACCTGAAAGCCATTACAGACTGTTTGTCTTTTAAAGGCTTTGTAATTTTGATGTGCAATAATCAGATTGTTAACTATTCCTTCTCAGAATGTGTTCATTATTTTTTTCTCCTAATTATTTGTCTTTTTCCACCATGAGTTTGGGGAAGTGCTAGAAAAATAGTAAAAATAAGCAAAGACTTGTAATGTACAGCTGGTTTAGTTAAGGGCAAAAATAGTAAAATGAAAATTTTATGACTTAAGATGAAAAACATTACCGTTACACAAATATAAAATAATAAATATAGTATCATGTGACATATTGCAGATTGTCATATTGTATCTCATTTGCATATGCGCCATAATAAGACTACTATAGAGGTTCATGGGACCCATAGCAATAAGTGGAGCAGAAAACAATACATATCCTTCACTCCTTCATTCAATTCACTTTGGGCACAGTTTATAGTATAAGTGAATGCTGAAGTCTAAAGCAATAAAGGGCAGAACTAAAGTAGAATTCCCGGAAAGTGACCACATTTTGAAATATATATATATAGATTTTTTTTAACTTGTTTATTGAACAAGAAGAAAAAAGAATTTTTGCACTTACAAACATTATATCAGAGCAATATTGTTTACAAGTGCATTAAAGTGCCATCAAGAGTACAATACGTACACAAACATTTGTGTACAGAGAGAACACAGATAATAAAAACAAACATAGTGGTGCACATACGGTTGCCGATCCTTTCTCACGAAGTTATCTGTGAGCAACATGAATGGAATACAGCTAATAAACATCATGTACAGTTACATAGTAACATCAGGGTGGTCGCTGACTATAACAGGGACAGAAGTGGATCAGGTCAGTAGCTACAAATACTTGGGCGTGGTCATAGATAATAAATTAAGCTGGCATGAGCATACAGAAAAAGTATGCAGACGCGCTAATAGTAATCTATTCTTTTTGCGTAGACTAAGGGCATTTGACGTCCCAAGGACCATGATGGTAGGTTTTTATAACACGGTTATGATGAGTGCTTTTGCATTCGCCTTAGCAGTTTTGGGTAACTGCATCTCTAGTAGGGATTGGCAGAGGATGGTCAAGAAAGCCTCATCGATAGTGGGCTTGCCTTTTGATAGATGGGAGGAACTGGTACAGTGTGGAATATTCATAAAATTGAAAAAAATAACACTGACCACCCCCTGCATGGCACAGATTAGTGGTTTTAGTTCCCGTTTTATTCTTATGCGATGCAGGTCGGAGAGATTTAAAAAGACATTTATACCGGCCGCTCTCGAGCTGTCAAATACAGAACATGTAAGGACCGTGCTGTACGATTTTAAGAAATTTAATTGGAGGGTACCATTAACTACTTTTATTAATGTATTTAACTATTTATTGTAATTCTGTATAATGTATATTTATGTGTACCAGTGCCTCTCCTCTTGTTGTATGGTATATGTGGTTTTTATGTGAGTTTTATATATGTTAAATCTTTGTTGAATCAGTGTAATGCGGATGTGACACTTTAAGTTCCTGTCTGGGAAAATAAAGGTATTATTATTATTATTGTATCATATTTATAATGTCACCTAGTGCAGGTCACAGAAGGGCATAAAGCGAGAAGGACATGGCCGGAGCAGAATATAGGGTTAGGGGTGAGTCACACCATTTCCCCCATACTTTTGTAAATTTCTCAGGACCTTGTCTATGTAGAAATACAATCCTTTCATATGGGACTATACCATTTACTAGGGTTTTCCATCGAGAACATCTGGGAGGGCATGGGTCCATCCAGCAATGCTCCACTGCCTTGTGGGTCATAAACAGCGCCTCACAGAGGAAGATTCCAGTGTGATGTGGCCATAGCTCCTCATCTGGGAGTCGAATAAACATATGGCGGGCGTTGGATCAATTGGTGACTCTCCTATGTCAGATAGTGTGTCAATTACCTCCTTCCAGAAAGTTTAGAGAAATGGACATGCCCAGATCATGTGCCAAAATGAGGCTGGTGCACAATTACACCTGTGGCAGCTGGGAGATGGGATATAACCCATTTTGTGCAGCTGTATCAGGGTTTGGTAGCATTGATGGACTATATATAGTTGAATAAGCTTGTTATTAAAAGAGGGGGATACATAACAGTGCGCCTCGAGTAGTTCAGTGAAGTCCTCCTCAGCGTCCTCCATTCTGCTAATGCCTTGCCCTGATTGAAATTGGCTTTGGATGAGGTATGAGTAGATTGTAGAAGTCAGACCTGCTGGTCCCTGAGATCTTATTACGCCTTTCAAGGGACACGAGGAGAAGTAGTAGTCGGAGTCTGTTGGGAATTGGGTGTGAAAAGCGTGTCTTAGGCCCCTTCCACACTTGCGTAGCAGATCACGTCAGAGTTTGATCAGGGTGCGATCAGGGTTTGGTCAGTGAAAAACGCACATTTTGCATCAGAGTGCAATCAGTTTTCAGTCAGAGTTTGTTCAGTGTCTCAGTTTTTCACGTGCGTTTTTGATGCAATTTCAATGCAATTTAAATGCGTTATTCACGCGCAGAGCATGTCGAGATTTACACGTGCGTTGAAAAAAATTCGCGTGTGTGCGTGAAAAAAAATGCAAGTCTGAAAAGACCCATTGGTTACAATGGGTCAGAGTGCAATGCAAGTTCTGCGCGTCAAAAGCACGCGCAGAAAACGTGCCTTATTGTGCATATCCCAGAATGATGGGCCAATCTCTTGGGAAAAACTAAGGAAACCAGGGTTATTCAAAAGAGGTGACTTCAGGGAGATGTCCTTGTATTTAATGAGGCGGGTGCATACAGAAGATGCCACAACTGCTCTGTTTCCAGGTTTACAGCCAGGTGGGTGGACAATTGAGATTTTTAGGTGTTATAATGGCTGACAGATATTAAAGTAATTTATTATTTTAGAAATGAAGATATAAAATTCTAATTGATAAATCTATTTTAACAGTCAAATCTTGGCCACTTTTAAACCCTTTTGCCCTGTCACTTTTCCCATGTATGCATTTCAGTTCTTTTCTTCTAAATGTTTTCTTTTAAAGAACTATATAAGGGTTGGTTTAAAATGAAATTCACTATGTAATGAGAAGTTGGCTGATAGAAAATAAAAATAGCTAAAATTGACAAAATTGACATTTGCACCATTTTTTTTTGTTGGGTGGTACATATTACACATTTCCTTAATTCATTAACACCCAAATGATGGATTTATGCGTCATGGTGTCATGAAGGATCTATAAAGTGGGCTCATGGTCTGCATTGTAGCAAATACCTACTGCTAGGTCAGTAGCCAAGTGTGGTAATAAGCCTGCTTCCCTAGGATGCCCAAATAGACATAAATTTTGCTTACAACTCTTGGCTTTGGTGGAGATTGTCCACCAAACTGCTTAACTATTTGCTAAGACTGCATAATACTTTAATTCTGGGAAGAGGTGGCAGTACCAGACCGATATGTTAGTCTGTGAATCGCTCCAGATCCATCTAGGCTGAAGAGCCAGTGAGCACGTGCACGCTGCCTCTTCAGGACTTAAAGGGCCAGCGTCCTGATCAGCGCTGGTTAATCCAGCTCTGCCTTATATTTCGGCACTTCCCTTCCTGCCTCGCCGGATCTTCAGCGTAATTTCCTGCTAAGTGAAAGCCCTCCAGTGTTCCTCCGTGTTCCTTTGTTAACAGTATTCATCTGTGTTCCTGGCTGCCAGTTCCGTGTACCAGTTCCAGCGTGCCTGTTCCGTGTGCCAGCTCCTGCGTTCCAGCCGCGAGTTCCAGCTCATCCTTCTAAGCTGTTCTTCTGCTGTCACCCCAGGCTCTTACTGTGTCCTGCATCTCTCTACTACCTTGGCTGCCACAGTGGGCCTAGTCACACCCATGGAACGACCTGGTGGCCTCCCGCTGCAGCAAGATCATCCTGCTTTGCCGCGGGCTCTGGTGAAGACCAGGTGACACTTAGCCTCCAGTCCCTGGTATCAGCTAGTACCATCACCTCCCACAGTGGTCCAGAAGATACACAACTCCAGAACCCTTCGCCCGTTACAGTCTCCTACTCCAGAGTTGTGACAAACAGCACTGCTTTGAGAAAGTGTGCACACAGAAACACCTTTTTTATTTTATGTGCACTTTCATTCACAATTCTGTTGGATTCTAAACATAAGCTCTAACTAAACACTACCACACCCCTTTAGGTGCACAGTGCACCTAACACAAAACCTTGACACAAAAGTGGCGCAAACACTTAATAAATACATGTGTAAGTTCCAGAGACACTTATTTTAGTACAAACTTAGACATAAAACAGGCACAGGCACAATAATATATCTGGGCCTATATATTTATTTCTTTAAATTAAGAATCTTGAATAAAATGAATTCCTATAATGAAATTGTTTATCTTGTCCCATTTTATTGTAAAAAAAATCACTGTCTAAATGTTATACCCAATACTGCAATTGAATCACAGACAATCTTATGCAGGAATTATTTATTGTATTATGACTGGACTCAGTGGAGTTGTAGAGAAACAAGGGGCCCTCAAGGTGGGATAAAAGCATAGATCTTTAAAAAGAATAAAATGACTACACATATGAGAAAGGTGCTGTTATGCTTTTATTCATTTATAATTTGGCTTTATGCCATTCAATTAAGCCTTTGTTAATAGCTCTCCATTACATTGTATGCTTTTACTTTACCCTAGTGTTTATAATGCATCGTAAATTTGGATAATGATAATAATAACATGAACCATTTCTTTCTTATTGGTTTTCTATATATTTAGAGCAAAATAATAATTTGAATTAGTTCTATAACCATAGAAGAAAAAATTAAGAATATCAACAATTATCTGCTATATTAAAAGTTGCTACATTAACCGTTGTGTTGCTGATGTAAAGTACAGGCAGTCCACAGGTTACATACAAGATAGATTCTTTAGGTTTGTACTAAAGTTGAATTTGTATGTACATTGGAACTGTTATATTTTATTCCAGAAAAAAAATTGTCCATGTGACAATTAGGTTTTCAAAATTTTGTGCTGTCATGGGACAGCAACAAGGATTATCAATAAAGCTCAATTACAGACACCTTACAGCTGATCATTGCAGCCTGGGACTAAAGTAATGCATCCAGAGAGCTTCACCAGAGGTCCCAGTGGATAGAGAGGTCAGTCTGTAACTGTGGGTTGTCTGTAAGTCAAGTGTCACAGTATTGCTGCTTGTACATAGATCTATGGCAGAGCAAAGCAGGGAAGACAGAACTGGCAGCACAGAAAAAATACCCAAATTGATACACACAGATCAAGCTGGGTTTGTGGGAGGAAGAGAAGGGAAAGACAACTCTATCAAAATATTACAAACCATACAATATGCACACAGCAGAAACACCCCACTGGGTACTACTTAGTATAGATGCCGAAAAGGCTTTTTAGAGAGTTGACTGGGATTATATGCATGCCACTCTGCTTAAATTTAATTTACCTCCCACATTTGTTACACAAATGCAATCATCCGCATGTGAGGCTAAAAGTCAATGGCATCTTATCCCCCACTTTTAGGATTACAAATGGCACCAGGCAGGGTTGTCCTCTATCAGCAACCATATTCATTTTGGTAGCAGAAGCTTTCTTTCAATTCATAAGAGAAAACAGTTCAGTTCAGGGTCCGAAGGTGGAAGACCACATTAAAGTCTCTGCCTTTGCAGATGACTTGCTATTCATGATCACTAATCCAGAAGAGGGTCTGCCCTGCCTGGTGTCACTACTATCTCAATTTTCAAAGTCAACCTTAGCAAATCAGTACTGTTAATTATCACAGTATTACAGAAACAATTCTCCCAGATCACATCGAAACTTCCTCTTAAGGTACCCTCTAGAGCAGTGATGGCAAACCTTTTAGAGATCGAGTGCCCAAACTTCAACAAAGACCCACTTATTTATCGCAAAGTGCCAATACAGAAATGTAATTTGTGATTTATACTCCCTTCTCTGTCACAGTTTTCATTGATACCAGCACCCTGAGGACACCAATAAAGCAGAAAATAGTCCCAGGTAGAGCTGTCACTTTAAAATACCTCTTTGCACAGCAAGTCCTGGGCTGTGTTGGGCTGCAGGAAGATACCTGGAGTCATCTCTGGTGATGGCCTGAGTGCCCACAGAAAGGGCTCTGAGTGCCACCTCTGGCACCAGTGCCATAGGTTAGCCATCACTGCTCTAAAGCCCTGAAATACCTGGGGGTTTAGATTCCAAGACTCACAACAGACCGTTACAAACTGAACTACTCCTCTCTTTTTGGTGAAATTGAGAAACTACTCAAGACATACGATCTCCCACTAATTTCATGGATGGGACGGAATACAATTAACTAGTTGGCTCTTCCTGGTAAACCATACAAAAATAGGGATACGGTGGCCCTGGCAGAAGTTGTGTATGGCCCCCTTATTCCTAAAAGATTTATGGCTGCCCAGGTTGTCTACCACCAAATCATCTCAGAAGAACCTTCTTCTTACAGGAGCTCAGGACACCTGGAGAACCTTAGCACCTATCTGAGTGCCCTCTCCCTCTACGTACTTACCTATAAAACTCTTCCTGCACATCATCCTTGGCAAAGACTCCTCATATCAGGATATGTGGGATGCTCTGGGAGACAGACCGATAGCAACTGTATTTAGCTCCAGAGACACAGCAGCTACAGATATTTTCTACACATATCTTGCACATCTAAACTTTACATCACAGCATAGACAACATTAACAGTATCTTCACTCAGCCTGGCTGAAATTCACAGAGCCCCCAAGAACACCCACTGATTTTGGAAAAGCAACAAGTGAGAGTTCATGGAAAGTGTCCAGCATACGCAAAACCTTCATATCCCCCAATCAGGGAAAGACCCCACGTTTCCTCACCAAATGGGAACAGGAATTAACCCTTTCTGGACCTGGCCCTTGTTTTTTCATTTTCATTTTTCACTCCCCATGATCAAAAATCCATAACTTTTTTATTTTTCCATGTCCAGAGCGTGTGACAACTTGTTTTCTGCAGAACAAATTACACTTCATAGTGATGATATTTAATATTCCATGCCATGTACTGGGAAGCGGGAAAAAAATTCCAAATGCAGTGAAATTGGTAAAAAAAAACCGCAATTGTGCAGTTTTCTTGTGAGCTTGGTTTTTACGGATTTCACTGTGCTCCCCAAATTACATGTCTACTTTATTCTTTGGTTCGGTACGATTACAGGGATAACAAATTTATATAGGTTTTAGAATGTTATCATACATTTAAAAAATTAAAACCTCCTGTAAAAAATTTTTGGGGGGGATTTTGACATCTTCTGGCGCTAATAACTTTTTTATACTTTGGTGTACAGAGCTGTGGGTGGTGTCATTTTTTGTGGATTTTAATGACGTTTACAATGTTATCATTTTTAGGACTATATGACCTTTTGATCACTTTTTATAGAATTTTTAATTTTTTCTTAAATGACAAAAAAGTGCCATTTTCGACTTTGGGCGCTATTTTCCGTTACGGGATTAAAACGTTATCATATTTTGATACATCGGGCATTTTTCTATGCGGCGATACCTAATTTGTTTATGATTTTTACTGTTCATTTATATTTTTATCAGTTCTAGGGAAAGGGGGTGATTTGAGTTTTAGGGTTTTTTATTATAATTTTTTTAAACTTTTTTTTATTTTTATTTTTACTATTTTTCAGACTCCCTAGGGTACTTTAACCCTAGGGTGTCTGTACGATCCTATCATATACTGCCATACTACAGTATGGCAGTATATGGGGATTTTACTACTCATACATTACAATGTGCTGATAGCACACTGAATGAATGGGTTAACCCCAAGTAGCTTCGGGTCTTCTTGAGACCCGACACTACTATGGCAACGGATCAGCGGGAAAACACCCGCGATCGGTGCTGGCCTCCCTTCACTAAGAAAATACCATTAAAGATAATTACTTTAAAGATCACGCATTTTTATATGTTCCAGGAAAGGAGGGGGTGAATATCTACACATACAGTATTTATTTTTTATCATTTGTTGCATTGCTGCCAGTAATGATAATAAATTGAATATAAATATGCATAAAAGAAAATATACATTTCTCTAAGTGAAGACAACATTATTTCCTTAGAAATACATGGTGGAATAAAGTAAATGACATACGCAGGGCTTTATTTAGACTTGATGCCACCCAAGGAGTTACAGCACTTACACCCCCCAATTGGTATCCTCAGGTTATGGCTTTTGCCTTGCTGCGCCCTCCCTTCACTAATAAAATGGCCAGCATTTCGCCTCCCTTAATAATAAAACACCCAGCAGAGGCCTCCCTTCACTAAGAAAATGCCCAGCAGAGGCTTCCTTTGTAATAAAATGTCCAGCAGTAGCCTCCCCCAATAATAAAACGTCCAGCAACGGTCTCCTTTTACTAATAAAATACCCATGAAGGGCCTCCCTTCAGTAATAAATTGCACAGCAGCGGACTCCCTTCACTAATTCAATGCATAGCAGCGGTCTCGCTTCACTAATAATATGTCCAGCAGTGCCCTCCCTTCACTTAAAAAATGCACAGCAGTGGCTTGCCCTCCCTAGTAATATGTCTAGGAGAAGCCTCCTCTCACTAATAAAATGCTCAGCAATGACCTCCCTACACTAATAAAATGCCAAGCAGTGGCCTAACCTCACTAATAAAATGTCCAACAGCAGTGACCTCCACTCACTAATAAAATGCCAAGCAGTGGCTTCCCTTCACTAATATGTATCCATGGTTGTTGGGGGAAAGGCGTGTGCCCTGATTCCATGGTTCCTAGGATTGGCTCAGGAATTGCTGTCTCCTGGGATATACGGCAACTTTTTGGCACATCACAGTCCCAGTCCATTCCAGACAACTTGAGTGCAACTGGCCGCAACTAGTTTTATTAGCTTCTTTGAAGCAGGAAAAAAGACAAAACAGAACTATACAGAAATCAACTCCGAGGCCATCTTCCACTTTACAATTCAGTAGTTTCCCCACTACCAAGAAACTGCACCTACCGTACAACTTCCCAACCACAGCATAAAGCAATTGGAAACTCATATATAAGGTTTTCCCAGGAGCAGAGAGAGAGACTCCTCTTGTGCACCTTCTGACTTTTTCAAGCAAAACCTCAGAGCTGCTGGTGACTAGCCCTAATCACCATAATCACCTGGAGTGGCTGAGCGGAGTAGGGACCAAGCCCAACTCTACAAACTGCAGCAGCCGGCTTCTTAGAAAGTGTAGGACAGAAACCTTGGGGAAACATATACACCATCTAACACTTTGCCGCTAGTCCTGTCACTATATATATATATATATATATATATATATATATATATATATATATACACCGGCCACTTTATTAGGTACACCATGCTAGTAACGGGTTGGACCCCCTTTTGCCTTCAGAACTGCCTCAATTCTTCGTGGCATAGATTCAACAAGGTGCTGGAAGCATTCCTCAGAGATTTTGGTCCATATTGACATGATGGCATCACACAGTTACAGTAGATTTGTCGGCTGCACATCCATGATGCGAGTCTCCCGTTACACCACATCACAAAGATGCTCTATTAGATTGAGATCTGGTGACTGTGGAGGCCATTTGAGTACAGTGAACTCATTGTCATGTTCAAGAAACCAGTCTGAGATGATTCCAGCTTTATGACATGGCGCATTATCCTGCTGAAAGTAGCTATCAGATGTTGGGTACATTGTGGTCATAAAGGGATGGACATGATCAGCAACAATACTCAGGTAGGCTGTGGCATTGCAACGATGCTCAATTGGTACCAAGGGGCCCAAAGAGTGCCAAGAAAATATTCCCCACACCATGACACCACCACCACCAGCCTGAACCGTTGATACAAGGCAGGATGGATCCATGCTTTCATGTTGTTGATGCCAAATTCTGACCCTACCATCCGAATGTCTCAGCAGAAATCGAGACTCATCAGACCAGGCAACGTTCTTTCCAATCTTCTACTGTCCAATTTCGATGAGCTTGTGCAAATTGTAGCCTCAGTTTCCTGTTCCTGTTCGACGTACTGTGCGTTCAGAGATGCTCTTCTGCCTATCTTGGTTGTAACGGGTGGTGATTTGAGTCACTGTTGCCTTTCTATCAGCTCGAACCAGTCTGCCCATTTTCCTCTGACCTCTGGCATCAACAAGGCATTTCCGCCCACAGAACTGCCACTCACTGGATGTTTTTTCTTTTTCGGACCATTCTCTGTAAACCCTAGAGATGGTTGTGCGTGAAATTCCCAGTAGATCAGCAGTTTCTGAAATACTCAGACCAGCCCTTCTGGCACCAACAACCATGCCACGTTCAAAGGCACTCAAATCACCTTTCTTCCCCATACTGATGCTCGGTTTAAACTGCAGGAGATTGTCTTGACCATGTCTACATGCCTAAATGCACTGAGTTGCCGCCATGTGATTGGCTGATTAGAAATTAAATGTTAACGAGCAGTTGGACAGGTGTACCTAATAAAGTGGCCGGTGAGTGTCTATAGTCTGTATATATATATGGTCTCTATACATATCAAGTCCGTATTCATGGTTTTTGGTGCGGAGGAGGGGGATTGCATGTGCCTCAATATATAGATTGGATGGATACAGACTGTATACATGGTTGTTGGAGGGAGGGCTGACACACTGTAATTAAAAAATCTGTGCCGCCGCTTATTCCACAACTGTGGTTTGGGGGTGGTGTCAGCAAAAAAAAAATTCTTTTGACCCGTCAGATGCCCCCTTATTTTGGCCACTCTAGGCACCGAGTCTGTTGTTCCTTGGTGGAAATATGGCCCTGGATGTATCATGTACAGTAAAAAGATGTACAGTAAACATACTTTATAAACAATTTATAAAATAAACACTTTTCAAAATAAAAGTCATGGGACACATCTCCACTTATTGAATTCAGATGCTAAATTAATTCAAATTCCATAAGCGTATACAGTATAACCATGATCCTTGCCATGCAATATGCCATTACCAACATTTATGAAAAATGGGTCAATATGAAATGGCCATTCAAGAGAATTTTCCCTCCCTAGAACAAGGCCTAACAACTGCACTGTGAGCCTTGCGACATTGGATTTCAAATGCAACATGGTTGTATTTTTAGCATACTGAGCATTTTGGAAATATGTTTACTTCCAACTTTTTGGGAAAATTTTGGATATGAATGTGCCCAGCACAAAAACTTGGCATGGAAAAATCTGACTGCCCTGCTATAAAGACAGAGAAAAAGGTACAGGCACTGATCTTACCTGATAATCCTGTACCTACTTGCTTGAAAGCAATTAGACTTCTGTCCTTACTCTTCACATATGTTCAAGGAAATATGCAAATAAGTTTTCCAGGATGGTAAAAGAGAAACAATGCCTGCTTTGCTATCTTGTAAGGCATCCCCCTTAACATCAAAAATGACTTTTAGGAAGCCTAAGGACATGATGTGGCATTAAAACCAAATCAGTATATCTATTCCAAAAAGAACAGATTCAAAACTGTAGATAGCACTGTCTAGATGTGTTTGTGTCTTTTCAGTGCAGTGCAGGAAACTGGTTTCAATGAGTGTCAGGATTATGGACTTTAGGAATTCAGGAATCATGAGGATGTCAGTGGTGTTGAAGAACTGGACAAGTGGATTCATGCTAGCACCATCTTGTGCTCACTCAGCCTACCGCTCAGTAAATTGTATCTCAGCCAGGCCTTCTTTTAAACTCCATTCCCAGTGTAGTGCCATAACCACTCTTCTGTTTAATAATCAAGGGTAGAGAAGACTCCATACCATTCTAGGAACTCCCGGTACTTTAAAGTCAGTTCCATAGCAGGAATGTCTGATGCATCTGATGGTGGTGTGGCTATCTCAGATGACTATTGCTTGGTATCATCCTCCCTCACTGCTTGGATCAGCGCCACTTTCAATTTCTTTCTTTCTTTCTTTCTTTCTTTCTTTTGACTGCGATATGGATCTGACATCTTACTTGCCAAATAAAAGATAGAAAAGAAAAAGAGAGGGGAATAAACAGTTTTCATGAATATATGTCTGAATAACTAATTGTATGCACCAAGAGCCTTTCTGTAGGCTGCAGTACTGTTCTATAAAAGTGTGAGGATTAATTTATTATACCAAACACTTAATGTTCTGAATAGAAATTAAAGAAAATCTACTATTTGATTTGATGCATTATGAAGCAACAATACCTTGAGACTGCTGTAGCTACACTGATGCAGAATCATGGTGGTTTTGCTGATACACTTCTCCCAACTTTGGTTCAGGAAGAGAGACTATCAGGTCAAGCTGGACCAACCTCTGACAGCTCTCCGCCCAACTTTCCACTCTATGGAATCATTAGAACACAAGAAGGCTCTTATTAAATTGCAGTTGTAAAATCAAAAAGGACAGTGGTTAATACCAAAAGGGGTTATTAAACAAAATAGGCAACACATTAAACAAACAAATACATAAACTGCAATAATAACAGTTTGATAAAATAAAAGGCATAAAATACATTGTGTGACGTTACAAGTCTGGTGCCTGGGGAATCCCTCCTGCCCGAGATGACATGATGAAAACTAGGAGTATGCTAATTGAGTTATATAATTTAGGATGTTTATGACCTCTTTATGCCTCAGAATCTTTATATTATAATATCTTGCCATGTGGGCATATGGGCGCACTTCCATCTTTTCCCTCATGATGTCTCGCATGCATATATACCAATCATGAGTACACTCACCGGCCACTTTATTAGGTACACCTGTCCAACTGCTCGTTAACACTTAATTTCTAATCAGCCAATCACATGGCAGCAACTCAGTGCATTTAGGCATGTAGACATGGTCAAGACAATCTCCTGCAGTTCAAACCGAGCATCAGTATGGGGAAGAAAGGTGATTTGAGTGCCTGGCATGGTTGTTGGTGCCAGAAGGGCTGGTCTGAGTATTTCAGAAACTGCTGATCTACTGGGATTTTCACGCACAGCCATCTCTAGGGTTTACAGAGAATGGTCCGAAAAAGAAAAAACATCCAGTGAGTGGCAGTTCTGTGGGCGGAAATGCCTTGTTGATGCCAGAAGTCAGAGGAGAATGGGCAGACTGGTTCGAGCTGATAGAAAGGCAACAGTGACTCAAATCGACACCCGTTACAACCAAGGTAGGCAGAAGAGCATCTCTGAACGCACAGTATGTCAAACTTTGAGGCAAATGGGCTACAGCAGCAGAAGACCACACCGGGTGCCACTCCTTTCAGATAAGAACAGGAAACTGAGGCTACAATTTGCACAAGCTCATCGAAATTGGACAGTAGAAGATTGGAAAAACGTTGCCTGGTCTGATGAGTCTCGATTTCTGCTGCGACATTCGGATGGTAGGGTCAGAATTTGGCATCAACAACATGAAAGCATGGATCCATCCTGCCTTGTATCAACTGTTCAGGCTGGTGGTGGTGTTGTCATGGTGTGGGGAATATTTTCTTGGCACTCTTTGGACCCTTTGGTACCAATTGAGCATCGTTGCAACGCCACAGCCTACCTGAGTATTGCTGCTGACCATGTCCATCCCTTTATGACCACAATGTACCCAACATCTGATGGCTACTTTCAGCAGGATAATGCGCTATGTCATAAAGATGGAATCATCTCAGACTGGTTTCTTGAACATGACAATGAGTTCACTGTACTCAAATGGCCTCCACAGTCACCAGATCTCAATCCAATAGAGCATCTTTGGGATGTGGTGGAACGGGAGATTCGCATCATGGATGTGCAGCCGACAAATCTGCGGCAACTGTGTGACGCCATCATGTCAATATGGACCAAAATCTCTGAGGAATGCTTCCAGCACCTTGTTGAATCTATGCCATGAAGAATTGAGGCAGTTCTGAAGGCAAAAGGGGGTCCAACCCGTTAATAGCATGGTGTACCTAATAAAGTAGCCTGTGAGTGTATATGAGTACTAATATTATAGGAGTTTTTTAAATTACTACTTGTTGCTTAGAGGTCATTTGTTTGCCTTTGACAAAGTAACAGCAGAGAGGTGGAAATGATTATTGAGGTCAAAATATGAATTATGCCACATATTCCTTTGCTGTATTTGGCAAAAGGGGTTTTCTACCTGTGAGACCAGGGGGATAGAGGCGTAGATAGAAATGTAGAGAGAATCTCATTCACTCTCTATTAATTTTACAATAGTAGAAATAGGCTTTATTGTCACAGCAACCAGGTATTTGCCAATGAAGGTTACCTTGTCTTAAGAGAGGCCTTAATCCCACATCACGTTATTAGGCTTCCTGAAAGTCATGCCTAATGTGAAGGGGGCTGCATTACAAGGTAGCAAAAGAGGCATTGTTTCCTTAGATTTATTTGATTCTTGGCATCAGTTTATGCTGAGCCAGAGCATGTTGAGCTTGCAGAGTCCCAACTCCTATCCATCCAACGCTCTGCTGAGGAGTTTTGAAGAAGAGCCACAAGCACTGTGCTACAGTGACCTGGTGTGAACAGCCTTTGTTAGCAATCTTTGAATAGAAACTTTCAGACTCAGTTATGGATGGCTGAATTGGTTACCCAGATCTCAGTTCTTTAGAACTAACTATGGCTAGAAGTCACTATTGACTGCAGGCACACAGATAGGTACAAGGCCAGAACAGACTCTGATCCATTTTCATTGCTATCCTCTTTTCCTTATAAAAAATCTGTCCTTCCTTTAAATGTTTCTAGCCTATGGAACTCGGAACCGTGGCCACTAAAGCTAGGAGGAAACATTGTTTAAAGAATATGTTGTGTCTCTCTTAGGGGAAGTGTGGTAAGTTCCTGCAGAACTGTCCCACCAGACCCAAGTCTTTGCCAGTAAATCTTCAGTGCCTAAGTTGTATTAGTGGAGGTCACTCAGGCACCAGGTGCCCTCTGTGTCTGATCCTAAGGTTATATTGCCAGTCTCCTTGAAAAATAAGTCTGATAATTTGGCATAACTTTAATTTAGAAGAGTTATTTTTTAAATTAAAGACACACGTATATGGGAGGTATTGGGTATCACTAAGATTGAGCAATTATTTAAAAATGGAGCACTGATTCCTTTACATGATTTGCAAAGTAGATATCCTATGGGTGATAAATACGTTTTTTCAAGTATTGGATGCTTATGAAAAAATCTAAGGATAAAACACGATTTATTGTTTTACACAACACTATTTTTGATAAACTTTTTCTTGGTAGAAAAGATAATCTCACGATTACTGAAAATTCACGTGATATAATATATTTAATACAGAAAAACAATGGGAAAGGGATATCATGGATAATACTGTTATTCACTGGTCAGAAGTATACCATAACATTGTTTAATCCTCATTAAATATGAACCATAGGATGATAGAGTTTAATTTTGTTCACAGACTTTATCTTACCCCTGGCCGTATGGCAAAGATGGGATATAGTTCAATATTCCCAAAGTGTAACGAAAAAACAAGCTGACTTTCGACATATGAGTTAGGGGTGCCCAGCCCTAGAAAATTTCTGGACTGATTCAACAATCAATATCTTGGAGATTGCGTTACCAAGTTCTTTCGAGGTTTTGGTGATTAATGATTTTATGAATGTGGGAATAGTAAAGGTTTCCAAACAACAAAAAATCAAAGCCTGCAGGTTATCTTTGATTGTGAAAATATTGAGTGCAAGGACATGGATGAAGCCCGAACCGCCATCTATTGGTAACTGGAGGGCTTTGATGGGGTAAATTAGGAACTATGAGAGAATATATTTTGAGAAAATGGGATCTCTGGCGAGTTGGGAAAAAATATGGAAATAGGTGTAACACTGTAGTTGGGATGATGGATATTAAGAATATTGTTATTACTATATTTCTTTTTTTTTGCCCCTTACCCCCCTTCCCCTTTGGCAGACTGGGGTTTGTTGTCTCCCTGTTTCACTTGGGCTAAGATTTGAAATGTAAGACATGCCCCAGAGATATGAGTATAGATCAATAAGGTGTAGTCGAGCATAAATAATATTAGCTAGAGGTGAGAATGTCAGAATGGGGGAAGCGCCCCAAGAGGTCAATATGAGATATGTATTGTATCAAAAATAATAATGAATATGTATATATTGCTTGTTACTATATGCTCTTCTGGAGAATGCCTATATATCAGTGTAAATGATTTGAAATATTTTGTACTTATGTATCAAGTGAAACAATTTTGTATAAACTTTTTAATATGAATTGTCAATAAAAATTTTTTAAAAAATGAGTCTGATAGTTTCTGAGTCTGTCACCAATTTTATTGATTCTGTATTTATCTCGCCATTAGGCATGAAGTTGATTAAACTGGATCCTTTAAGGGGTATAGAGTTTGTTTCAAGACTAATCAGCTTGCCATGAAAGTTGACCCTGTTCACATTGAGCATATGGAGTTTATTGTTCTGAATAATTTATCATCTCATACAATTTTGGGTTTCCCATGGTTAGCATTGCATAATTCTGTCTTTGATTGGGGTTCTTGGAAGCTACTTGAATGGGGGCCAAAGTGTTCCTCTCTTTATAATTCATTGCTTGTTACCAATTGTGAGAGAGATAAAAATTAGTTTCCTGAGTATATTTCTGATTGTGCTCATGTTTTGGATAAAGAGTCCATAGAGTCATTACCCCCATACAGGTCGTGCAGCTGTGAAATTGATATTTTCCCAGGGTTTGCATGCCCGGAGAATGGAGTTCTCATCTTATTCAGTGCCTAAGGTTATGTAAGATTATGCCTTTAATTATAGCCTTGCTACTTTCATAGCTAATTCTCAAGATCTGGCACCCTGAAACACTCCTGCAGATAGATTGTTTGTACCCATCAATCTTCATCTCAGGTTTCTGATGAAAATCCATTGTTCATACTCAGGGGTTACTGTAACATCCATGCCAGTGCTCAGGGGTTACTGTAACATCCATGCCAGTGTTAGGTGACATTGAGTTTCTCTTTCTGTTTTTCTCAGTGTGATCTGTGCCTTATTTTGCTGGTCGTATTAAGACAATTGCATCACACCCAGTCCCTCTGCTGCTCTGCTGTGGTTTTGCTGTGATTGACAGAGCTCAGCCCTAAGTCATCTGAAGCTGAGGTTCTCTCAGTACCAATATGTTTTTCACTCATGGCTAGTACTTTTTGGGTTATATTCATGGCTAGCTTTCCTGTTGCTATTACTTGCTATACTATCAGGGTAAATACTTGGGTGGATTAAGACTGCCATTTGCCCTGGGCTGTATGAGTATTATGACCCCATACAAGTCTGGAAATCACTTCCAATATATGGTACTAGAATCAAGTTTCTTGGAGAATAGAGGATACGTATAGCCTATTCTGCTATTCTGCTTTCAAAATGCAGTTTCAGGACCTTCAGAGGACTTTCAAAGGTCCCAAAATGGCTCTTGTGTGCATGTATATTAAGAGCATGAATATATGTATGAAGGATTTCATGGGTTAAGGTAATTGTGAGTATAAAATTTGGGCAGTTTAGGGTAGCCATGGGCCCCTAGAAGGCTTGGGCCCAAGGTTACCACCCAAACTGCCCATATTATAACCCATTGCTGAGCACATGTATGTTAAAGGAGATGTACTATCAAACTCAAGCATGATAGACCTTCCTTCTTTCTAAAATCAGCTTTTAAAATGATGTTAATGAGACAGAAGGGCTATGGGTGAAGTCACCAGAGCACCTCCATGCTTCAGATTCACAAGTTGTTACACTGTTTTACCCACCCCTTCTGCTCCCTCTGCACTTTTACCTGCCCTCTGCCTGATATAATCTCACACAGTGCAACAGCCTCTGCAGCTAGCACATGCATAAAATTGGGATTAGGTCATTTTGAGCACAACAGGGGTACAATGGATTCCCATTCTCGAAATCCACAGGGGTCCCATCACTGAGACCCCCACCCATCAGCATCCTGTGGATAGGGCCTAACTTGCTATGATTAGAGGACCCCTTTTAATCTGGCTTTGTGTGTCAGCTTTTTTTTTGTTTGGCTTTTCTGCGGGACAGCGGTGTCTAAGCCAAGCCTCCTGCCGCCTCTAGCTGGAAACCAGGAAGCATGGCAAATGGAGATTAGCTTGAGGGACAAGGTAAAACCTCTTCTAGCAGCTAAACACCTACAGATAGCTAACTAGAGTAAATTAGTGAACTTATATTTTGCTTAGTGCAGATTTAGGCAAAAGTTTTTATACTTTATAGTTGTACTTTCTAGGCCTTTAATGAATTTGCAACTTTTATCAACAAAAGTCTCCGAAAGCTGCAAACAGCTACAAGCTAGTTGCTATGACTGAGGCAAGTATAGATTTGAACTGACTTTTCAAAGAAGTTGTGATTCTCACATCTGGAATTGAGTGATAACTCATGGAACACTGCAGAAAACTCCACCATGGTGAACTTCAAGGGGAAAATTGTCTTTGCAGCTAAAAGAAAGTTAGATGTATGTAGATATCTAATAAGGTCCTGGCAGGGCTACTGCTCATAAACAGTTAAAGATCACATGATTCTCCATTTGCGGCCATTTTTTGGTCAGTATTGTCTGACTGATGAGGAAAAAGACAGAAGGCTTCACTTTACATGTCAAGAAACTGGTGCAGAACTATTAATAGATGCATATTGGTAAATTGCCTAATATCCGGCAAGGATGGTAAAGTGGCCAACCTCCTTAAAGTATTAGGATCTGCAGGATCAGACCACATAATATGTATTTAAGTGTGTTACTATTTAGACTCACTAGCCTTCATAAGAGAGGTATGTGCATTAAATTATGATTTACTTTAATTAAAGCTATTCACTTAATTGAGTTGATTCTTTCTTTTAGATGCATTCGACCACTAAAAAAACTAAAAAGCCCACAAACTATTTTACTTAAAAAGTTGTGAATAACCCCAACCTTTTGTTTAAGGACATTCTACTTCTCTATAATTATTTAATTAGATAAATAACATTTTTGGAAATGAAAAGAAGTTATACATTTTAACTAACCTTTCACTATAATGAGTTTTCAGCTCAAAATTGATTTATCCCACTCAAGAAAGGAAATTCTTAAGATGAGTATTTGGACAATACAATACTCACAAGCTTGTGACGTTTCAAGAATTTGAGAAAGTAAATACCAGTAGTACTTGAAGGAACGTTAACAAACAGCACAGAATAGATGACTGCAATGTGAATAAAATATGGTCTCAAATATAATAGAACGAATGAGACACTGAGTAGGAGAAGTCCTATAGCTTCATAGAGCACAAACAACACTAGTAAAGTAATGTGCTTTTAGCTTTCAACCAAAAATGTGATGAGCAATGGATTTCAGAGAGGAATGAAGTCAATGAACAAATTTAGACTGCTCAATTACTTAAATCGGGTTCTTATGCTGAATTATTTATATATTATTCAAATATTAAAAATTGTGTTTTCACACTATTTAATGGTGACCTTGCAATGAAAACTAAGATGATTACCCAATGACTACTTAAGCTGGGTTGACATCACGTTTTTGGCCAAACGTTAAAAGGACACATCAGGGAGATTCAGACGTGTCCCTACACCATATGGCACAGGCGTATTTTCGTCTCATTCCAAACACTAGAATAGAATTTAATTTGGGGGCATGTTGCTGAGCAGGATTGAAATGTTTAAAAAAGTCACAATCTTTATAGTTGATAAGTTGCCACAACAACTTTCCTTCCTACCTTGTATTCATCAATATCTGTTCATATTCTATCCCGAGTACATTGGCAAAAAAATGCATTTGCAACACTATCTTGTGGGCTCAGTTTTTACGACTTTCAGCGTGAGCTTCAAATAACACCTCTGCTTTATTCTTATGGTTTGCTACGATCAAGGTGATACCAAATTTATATTTATATCAATTGTGTTTTAATCCATTTTCAATAATTAAAGTGTATGAAAAAAAATATATCTGCCATCATTTGATGCTAATAACATTTTGTTGTGTGAGGTGTAATTTTTGCAAAATGAGCTAACGTTTTCATTGCTATCTTTTTGAGGACTATGTAAAAGTAGAGTTTCGGACATTAGGGCGCTATTTTCTGACAATAATCATTTTTATATTTTGATAGATCGGGCATTTCTATACGCGGCAATACCTAACATGTTGGTGTTTAATACTGTTAATTTCGTTTTATATCAGTTCTATGGAAAGGGGGTTCATTTGAATTTTTAGGTTTTTAAAAATTTTGCACTTTAACCCTAGATGGTCTGATCGTTCCTACCATATACTTCAATATTACTGTATTGCAGGATATGGCATTTTTACACAATATTCCTTACAATTAGCCACTGGTACATTGTAACAAAACTGCATTTGCCATGCAGCCTCAGGTTTGACAAAGACCCGAGGATGTCATGGTAACCAATCTCCTTGCCACGATGATGTTCCAGGGAACGACTTTTGGAACAAAGATGAACGGCGCCCATGATCCACCGTCTTTTAAATGCAGCCGGCGGCATTGCAAGGGTTAGTAACCGTAATCGGTGCTTGCACCACTTGAGCCCTCTTTATACACCCCCTGCACCTCTGCGTGATTCTGAATAAAATAATAGAAGGATCTTTGATTTCACTCAGGGGTGCACCAGCCATGAGGCGGATTGAGCCATTTGCCTCAGCACTATGTACATCAAGATGGGGCAGCATCAGGGGACTTGTTACCTGCTACAAAGCAGAACCTGAAACTTAAAAATAGTGTCTCTTCACACCAGATCTCAGTGTGGGTGTGAGACACTGCATAGAGAACCCACATGCTAATAAAATAACCTAATATATAACTACTGGATGCGGTGGAGGGTGCACCATTCTATAGCCCACCTCAGGCAGCAGAATGCTCAGTTTCACACATGATTTTACTATAGCATTATATACAATAACTTGTATACTTTCTTTACATGCTGAAGTTAAATAATTAGGGTAGTCATTTATATAATCATCTAGTTCCTAAAAGCTCTTTCTAAGGATATTTTTGAAGAAAAAAACTGTACACAAGGTCTCCTCATTCAGTATATTCTTTTAAAATGTTATTTCTTTATCTCTGAAGGACCTGAAGTAATGTACAGACAGTCGCTGGGTTATGTACAAGATAGGTTTGTTCTTAAGTTGAATTTGTATGTAAGTCGGAACTGTATATTTTATAATTGTAAGCCCAGACAAATCTTTTTTGGTCTCGGTGACAATTGGATTTTAAAAATGTTGGATTGTCAAGAACCAGGATTAACAATAAAGCTTAGTTGCAGACACCTTTGATAACTGTTAGGGTGGATTATTGTAGCCTGGGATTAAAGTACAGCAAACTACCAACATCCAGAGGTCCGTTTTTAACTAGGGGGTCGTCTGTAAGTCGGGTGTTCTTAAGTAGGGAACCGCCTGTACTTACAAATACATTCAGGGAAACTGTGCAATGCAGACCTCTGATGTGTCTAAGCAACACAACATCATGTGATCAGTATGTCATTAATAAACCCTAATTTTTTCTTCTATAAAAATAGAAAACTGTTTTAAAACTGTACATAACGCAAATTAACTCTATGGTAATTTACCGGGTGGACAACAGTGGTTGACATTGAGAGGTTTTACATGCATGTGCTGTATTATATTAATTCAACATTATTTTATTAAATTCATTTTATCATAATGGGGCACATGTATCATAGTTTCAGCTAGGAAAATTGTAAAATTTTAGCGACTTTTGATGTTTTTGCGCCATTTTTGCGACTTTTAACTCTGTTGTTTTTCAAGTCTGCACCTTTGTGCAGTGTGCCTTATGTATCTATGTTTTCCAGATGTTCCGTGCGACTTTTGCCATTTTTGCGCCAACTCTCCTTAGCTGTTGTAATAGGCTCTAAAAATGCATTAAAAATGCAACAAGTTAAATCCCAAATTAACAGTACTGTCCACTCTTGTATATAACCCCCTCACATGGCTTGTGTCCTCTCCTGTATAAAACCCCCTCACGTGGCTTGTGTCCATGTGGATTTGAGACATTTGCAAGAAAAAGTCGGAAAAAAGAAGCCAAAATTTGCGCCTGCCAGGATAGGAAAAACTGAACATGTATCACAAGTAAAAAGACAAGATCATACATAAGGTACAAAAACTAGCTGCCAAATTTCTCTAAAATTCTCCTCAGAGAGACCAAACTATGATACATGTGCCCCAATGTATTCATGTTTACAGGTGGACAGTTTCAATATTTTGATTATGCACTTTATATTAGCTTATAATCATAGAAGTGAATATTTAGATATTTCTTTATTTTACACATTGTAAGTATTCATGTTAGATAATCTTTTGCACTGTGCAAAAATTTTCATCTTCTTCATTTTTTTAATGCTTTTGTATTTGATAAAAGCACAGAATAGAAAATGGAGTCACATGCTACAGGCCTAAGGTAAATTGTTAAATGCAATGTAACAGTAAGCAATGTATGAAGTCAATGAAACTCAGTTGTAATTTCTAATAGTATCTTCTTGTTTTTAATAACATGGTTAATGCTGTAAAACTAAATGAAGGAGTTAATGAAGGATAATGTGTAATACCAGTGCAAACTCTACACAATTGCTATATACATAGTCGACAAAGTAGTGTGCATGTGTGTATTAATATACTCCACAGGTAGAAATTACAAGTGAGAGTGAAAGTTAATGATTCAGATGATTAGCAATGGTTTAGAGATACAGTGTTAGTGTTCTAGTTACAATGTGGTAAGTGTTTCAGGAGGTGGTACTTTCTGTTTTACAATGAAGTTAAACAGGATTAAATTAATATTCAGGTTCCCAGTAGGATGCAGTGTTACCTTATACTTTAAGGATAAGTCATGTGTTGCTTGCTCCCTAGTTTCCTCTAGAACCACCTTTAATTAAATGGTTACTCTGATTTCTGAAAATAAATATAATTGTCTATACATATTAACCCCAAAGATAAAAGTCTAAGGGAGTCAGATCGGAAGACTTTGGCAGCCATTCAACTGGCCCACGACATTTCACTTTGCAGGGAAATGTTTATGTAGGAATGCTCGGACTGTTGGGGTCATATGAAGGCAATTGTCTATACTGTGAAGATACAAGATGTGCAGCATTTGAAACAATGGATACTGGAAGCCTGTGCTAGCATTTCTTCTGTGGTATTGTTATTAGTGTATCAAGAGTGGGAGAATAAGTGGGATGTGTTACATGACACTCTTCCCATTGGAAAAACCCAACCATGGCATCTAACAATACTGCCGATTGGCGCAATTAGATGGGCAATTGCCCCCCCACATGATGTCATCAGAGGGTGGCGATCCTCTACCATGGCAGCCAACAGTCTCATAGAGACTCAAAGGCATGCCATGGAAAGTGATCTCTAATAGCCTGTGAATGAAAGGTCATGAAAGGTCATCAGTAAAATTGCTATATATTGCAAAACATTATAGTATGAGCAATCAGACCCTGCTGGACTAAAGTACCCTAGAGGGTCTGAAATAATAGTAAAACAAGATTTTAAAAAAATCACCCATCTTTCCCTAGAACATATATAAAATTAAAAAAAACTGTAAAAAGCATGAACATGTTTGCTATTGCCATGCCCCAAAATGCCCGTTATTTATTACTATTTCAGGGTGCTGTACAATCAGTAGGGGTTCACATACATTACAATAACAAAACAACAAATGCAAGTACAAATTACAAATCTACAGTAATGAGGCAACAAGTGGGGGGAGGACCCTGCCGTGAGGGTTCACAATCTATATGGGGGGGGGGGAGCAGAGCGGAGCAGTTATTGTGCATTGTAGGCGATCTTGAATATGTGGGTTTCCAGGTTATGTTTGAATGTTTGTAAAGTGGGGGGCAGACTAACACATTTTGGTAGAGAATTCCAGAGTATGGGAAATGCACAGGAGAAGTCCTTAATGCGGTTGTGAGAATAGCGGATGGTAGTAGAGGGAAGCTAAAGGTCATGTGAGGAAACCTTCTTGCATCGCATTGTCTGCATTTTTCCATCCATAAATATTTGAATAAAAAATTATCAGACAGTGATATAGGTCCCAAATAGATATAAATTAAAACGCCAGCATAGAGCACAAAAAATGACACATTGCATAGGCGTGTACACCAAAGTCTAAAAATGTTATTGGCCTCAGAATGTTGCAAAATGGCAAAAGATTTTTTGCACAAAAGATTTTACATTTTTTAAATCTACTTAAACATCATGATACCTATAGAAATCTGTTATCCTTGTAATTGTATTGACCCAAAGAATAAAAAGTAAGTGTTTTTTGGAGTGTAGGATGAAAGCCGTAAAAACAGGGCCCACTAAAAATGCTGCAAATGTGTTTTTTGTCAATTTCATAGCACTTCAAATTTTTTCCAACTATCCAGTACATTGCATGGAATATTAAATGGGGCCATTAAAAAGTACAATTTGTCCTGCAGATAACAAGTCCTCACATATCTCTGTAAATATAAAAAATGTATCACTTTTGGAATGAGGAGAGTAAAAAACAAAAACAAAAGGGCTGAGTCCTGTAAATGTCAAAATCAGTCCCTGGTCATGTGATGTCACACAGGTGTACCACTCATTAGTAACATAGAGAGTAAGCAGAGCTGTGGGTTATAACGAGCCTTGCACATGTGTGACCATGGTCAGATTCCTGTCCACTGGAAGTAAACATAGAATCTTTCTATTACTCAAATCTTTTCATTATACAAATAATAATATTTATGTGTTGATACGGGACTTACCCCTTTATATATATCAAGACATCTTGAATCAATATTCTGTTTCTGACAAAGGTGAAGATAATCAAAATGATAACAACCCAGAAGCCAACACAAACTTTTTTTTTTCTATTTAGCCTTAACTTGTTTAGTAAATTGTACCTGTGATGAAACCTGTGATTGCCAGTTCGCTTTTCTATTGAGGGTATAGAACCAGATTGAAAGAAATAAATACACTGCAAAAGGTTGTGTATAGAGTGATACATGTAATTGGTATGTAAACTGAAAAATTCGGAGGATTAGTTATGAGCAGACCCATCAGTATTTGGACCTGCACATTTAGCTGAACCTGGACCAAAATGTTGGGGTCATGGACCCACACCAGAAACCAAATCACTGCTGTTATGCTATACATGAGGTGGGCAAAGCTGATCACTACATGTAATTATTAGAGATGAGCGAGCACTAAAATGCTCGGGTGCTCGTTATTCGAGACGAACTTTTCCAGATGCTCGAGTGCTCGTCTCGAATAACGAGCCCCATTGAAGTCAATGGGAGACCCGAGCATTTTTTTAATAAAACTGAACAGTAAAAGAACAGTGCAAAAAAAAAATTCCAGATGTTTTACTTGTTAGAACACATTGAAATAACACTATTCTTCACTTTGCAGGTGTTCGCGCATGTCTCCCGCTAAGTTAGGAGATGTGCACGAACATCTGGAATGTGAAGAATAGTGTTATTTCAATGTGTTCTGCACTTAAATAGTCCTGTGTTCACTGTTTTTAATGTTTTAATTCTATTCTTCACATTGCAGGTGTGCGCGCGTGTCTCCCGATAGGTTCGGAGATACGTGCGCACATCTGCAAAGTGAAGAATAGTGTTATATCAATGTGTTCTGCCCTTAAATGTTCGTGTTTTCACTGTTTTTAATGTTTTAATTCTATTCTTCACATTGCAGGTGTGCGCGCGTATCTCCCGATAGGTTCGGAGATACGCGCGCACAGCTGCAAAGTGAAGAATAGAATTAAAACATTAAAAACAGTGAATACAGGACCATTTAAGTGCAGAACACATTGATATAACAGTATTCTTCACTTTGCAGATGTGCGGGCGTATCTCCGAACCTATCGGGAGACAACCGCGCACACCTGCAATGTGAAGAATAGAATTAAAACATTAAAAACTGTGAATACAGGACCATTTAAGTGCAGAACACATTGAAATAACACTATTCTTCACATTCCAGATGTTCGTGCACATCTCCTAACTTAGCGGGAGACACGCGTGAACACCTGCAAAGTGAAGAATAGTGTTATTTCAATGTGTTCTTACAAGTAAAACATCTGCAAACATGTGTAATTTTTTTTTTTTACAATAAAAATACTTTTATTCAATTTATTTTATTAATTTACTGCTCGATCTCGAGCCGGCGAGATACTCGTCCGAGTAACGAGCCGGTCCGAGTATGCTAATACTCGACCGAGCAGTATACTCGGACGAGTATACTCGCTCATCTCTAGTAATTATCAGTTGCGCATGCACGCCGCCATTTTGTCAGTGATCTTGTCGCCCCCCATGATGTCATGCCCATGATCACATGACCGCATTGTGGTCATGTGATCATGTGTAACCAATTGTGGGTTTCACCAGTGGGGGTGTAAACAAAACCTGGACTTCTGTCTGTAGTCAGGTTTATGTTCTGTGGAACTGAATCCACAATTTTCAGTAGCACATTGGAGTTTGAGTGTGCTCCTCACTACTGACCCATTAAATGAATCTTAGTCCATCGCATGTACCATTTGATGCTGGACAAAAAGAGCATATTAAGCGAGCGGTCAGGTGGAAGACAGAAAGATGCCACCAGTCTTTTCTACCAGATGCACTTGAACTTGTGTCATAACTAGAGATGAGCGAACACTAAAATGCTCGGGTACTCGTTATTCGAGACGAACTTTTCCCGATGCTCGAGTGCTCGTCTCGAATAACGAACCCCATTGAAGTCAATGGGAGACTCGAGCATTTTTCAAGGGGACCAAGGCTCTGCACAGGGAAGCTTGGCCAAACACCTGGGAACCTCAGAAAAGGATGGAAACACCACGGAAATGGACAGGAAACAGCAGGGGCAGCATGCATGGATGCCTCTGAGGCTGCATAATCGCACCATTATGCCAAAATTATGGGCAACAGCATGGCCATGACAGAGTGACAGAATGAAGCTAGATAGCATCTAAAACATCCAATAATTGACCCTGACACTATAGGGGACGGCATGCAGAGGCAGCGGCAGCAGGCTAGAGAGTGTCATGGCGACATACCCTAAATGGACTCAGGCTTCAAACCAATGGGTGGCAGAGAGGAACCAAAGGAGGTGAGCAAGAAGCGCTCAAATAATATCGGTACATGATAAAAGTTTGCCAGTATATTTTGTGGATTACACAGCAGGGTGGCGACAAAGTTAACATGGAAGCCATGAAAACAACCCAAAATTCTGCCTGACACAGCTCGTTTGATAAGGGGACGATGTATGGAGGCAGTGAACTAGTAGTAGATTAAAGGTGCTGCAGTTAAAACTATGTTAGTTGGATCTTGGCATGGAGCTGGCGCTCCGCTGCCAGGCGAGCTTTCGCCAATCCAAGCCCCTGTCTCTAGGCTACTCCCCAAACAGCACTTCTAAGAACCTTTTGTATAAGATCAAGTGTAGTAGCGTTCTTATAAGTTTAGGATATGCCGGGTGAGGGGAATGTAAACAGATGCGCAAGAAGCGCTGAAATAATATCCCTAAATGGTAAAAGTTTGCAAGTATATTTTGGGGATTACACAGCAGGGTGGCGACAAAGTTAACAACTTTGATGTGGAATGCCCTGTAATAGCTCTTGGGCGGTGTGCCTTTTATCGCCCAGGCTCAGCAGTTTCAGCACCGCCTGCTGTCGCTTAGCGACGGCACTGCTGCTGTGCCTAGAGCTACCGACTGATGGCGCCATGCCCACGGATGGTAATTCGGAGGAGGAGGAGGTGGAGGAGGGGTGGGAGGAGGTATAGTAGGCCTTTGAGACCTGGACCGAGGTAGGCCCCGCAATTCTCTGCGTCGGCAGTATATGACCAGCCCCAGGGTCAGACTCGGTCCCAGCCTGCACCAAGTTAAGTGTAGTAGCGTTCTCATAAGTTTGGGATATGGCGGGTGAGGGGAATGTAAACAGATGCGCAAGAAGCGCATGATGCGCATGGAGCTGGCGTTCCGCTGCCAGGCGAGCTTTCGCCAATCCAAGCCCCTGTCTCTAGGCTACTCCCCAAACAGCACTTCTAAGAACCTTTTGTATAAGATCAAGTGTAGTAGCGTTCTTATAAGTTTAGGATATGCCGGGTGAGGGGAATGTAAACAGATGCGCAAGAAGCGCTGAAATAATATCCCTAAATGGTAAAAGTTTGCCAGTATATTTTGTGGATAACACAGCAGGGTGGCGACAAAGTTAACAACTTTGATGTGGAATCCATGAAAACAACCCAAATTTCTGCCTGACACACCTCGTTTGATAAAGGGACGATGTATGGAGGCAGCTATATGGACGACTTTTGGAGGTAGCAATGGAGACAACGTGTGGAGGCTGCTATGGAGACAATTTAATTTGGATAGTGCCTGTATGTGGCAGTCCCAAACATTTTTCAAACCAGAGGAGCAGGTAGGTGGCCCTCCAGTAAAATGGGATAGATTGAGTGCCTGTATGTGGCAGTCCCAAAAATGTTTCAAACCAGAGGAGCAGGTAGGTGGCCCTCCAGTAAAATGGAATAGATTGAGTGCCTGTATGTGGCAGTCCCAAAAATTGTTCAAACCAGAGGAGCAGGTAGGTGGCCCTGCAGTAAAATGGAATAGATTGAGTGCCTGTATGTGGCAGTCCCAAAAATTGTTCAAACCAGAGGTGCAGGTAGGTGGCCCTGCAGTAAAATGGAATAGATTGAGTGCCTGTATGTGGCAGTCCCAAAAATGTTTCAAACCAGAGGAGCAGGTAGGTGGCCCTCCAGTAAAATGGGATAGATTGAGTGCCTGTATGTGGCAGTCCCAAAAATGTTTCAAACCAGAGGAGCAGGTAGGTGGCCCTCCAGTAAAATGGAATAGATTGAGTGCCTGTATGTGGCAGTCCCAAAAATTGTTCAAACCAGAGGAGCAGGTAGGTGGCCCTGCAGTAAAATGGAATAGATTGAGTGCCTGTATGTGGCAGTCCCAAAAATTTTTTAAAACAGAGGACCGGGTAGGTGGCCCTCCAGAAAAATGGAATAGATTGAGTGCCTGTATGTGGCACTCACAAAAATTGTTTCAAACAGAGGACCGGGTAGGTGGCCCTCCAGAAAAATTAAATGCATGAAGTACTATAGCAAGAGCCAGTGGGCCCTGTCAAAAAATAGCCAGTTTCCTCTGCTTTACTGTACAAAGAGGAGGAGAAGGAGGAAAATGAGGAGGAGGAGGAGGAGTGGATCAATTATTCAGGTTGAGCTTCCTTCACCTGGTGGAGATTGGAAATTCTGAGAAATCCAGCCTTTATTCATTTTAATAAGCGTCAGCCTGTCAGCGCTGTCAGTCGACAGGCGTGTACGCTTATCGGTGATGATGCCACCAGCTGCACTGAAAACCCGCTCGGACAAGACGCTAGCGGCAGGGCAGGCAAGAACCTCCAAGGCGTACAGCGCCAGTTCGTGCCACATGTCCAGCTTTGAAACCCAGTAGTTGTAGGGAGCTGTGTGATCATTTAGGACGATGGTATGGTCAGCTACGTACTCCCTCACCATCTTTCTGTAAAGATCAGCCCTACTCTGCCGAGACTGGGGACAGGTGACAGTGTCTTGCTGGGGTGACATAAAGCTGGCAAAAGCCTTGTAAAGCGTACCCTTGCCAGTGCTGGACAAGCTGCCTGCTCGCCTACTCTCCCTCGCTACTTGTCCCGCAGAACTACGCACTCTGCCGCTAGCGCTGTCAGAAGGGAAATACTGTTTCAGCTTGTGCACCAGGGCCTGCTGGTATTCATGCATTCTCACACTCCTTTCCTCTCCAGGGATGAGAGTGGGAAGATTTTGCTTGTACCGTGGGTCCAGGAGAGTGAACACCCAGTAATCGGTGCTGGAATAAATTCTTTGAACGCGAGGGTCACGGGATAGGCAGCCTAGCATGAAATCTGCCATATGCGCCAGAGTACCAACGCGTAAGAATTCACTCCCCTCACTGGCCTGACTGTCCATTTCCTCCTCCTCCAACTCCTCCAACTCCTCTTCTTCTGCCCATACACGCTGAACAGTGAAGGACTCAACAATGGTCCCCTCTTGTGTCTCGCCAACATTCTCCTCCTCTTCCTCCTCATCCTCCTCCACCTCCACCTCCTCCGATATGCGCTGAGAAACAGACCTCAGGGTGCTTTGGCTATCAACAAGGGAATATTCTTCCCCCGTCTCTTGTGACGAGCGCAAAGCTTCCGACTTCATGCTGACCAGAGAGTTTTTCAACAGGCCAAGCAGCGGGATGGTGAGGCTGATGATGGCGGCATCGCCACTGACCATCTGTGTTGACTCCTCAAAGTTACTCAGCACCTGACAGATATCAGACATCCACGTCCACTCCTCATTGTAGACTTGAGGAAGCTGACTGACCTGACTACCAGTTCTGGTGGAAGTTGACATCTGGCAGTCTACAATCGCTCTGCGCTGCTGGTAAACTCTGGATAACATGGTCAGTGTTGAATTCCACCTCGTGGGCACGTCGCACAACAGTCGGTGAGCGGGCAGTTGGAGGCGGCGCTGCGCTGCCCTGAGAGTGGCAGCATCTGGGCTGGACTTCCTGAAATGCGCACAGATGCGGCGCACCTTCGTGAGCAAATCAGACAGATTGGGGTATGTCTTGAGGAAACGCTGCACTATCAGATTTAACACATGGGCCAGGCATGGCACATGTGTCAGTCTGCCGAGTTGCAGAGCCGCCACCAGGTTACGGCCGTTGTCACACACAACCATTCCCGGCTTGAGGTTCAGCGGTGCCAGCCACAGATCAGTCTGCGCCGTGATGCCCTGTAATAGCTCTTGGGCGGTGTGCCTTTTGTCGCCTAGGCTCAGCAGTTTGAGCACCGCCTGCTGTCGCTTAGCGACGGCACTGCTGCTGTGCCTAGAGCTACCGACTGATGGCGCCGTGCCCACGGATGGTAGTTCGGAGGAGGAGGTGGAGGAGGGGTGGGAGGAGGAGGAGGCATAGTAGGCCTGAAACACCTGGACCGAGGTAGGCCCCGCAATCCTCGGCGTCGGCAGTATATGAGCAGCCCCAGGGTCAGACTCGGTCCCAGCCTCCACCAAGTTAACCCAATGTGCCGTCAGCGATATATAGTGGCCCTGCCCGGCAGCACTCGTCCACGTGTCCGTGGTCAGGTGGACCTTGTCAGAAACGGCGTTGGTCAGGGCACGGATGATGTTGTCTGACACGTGCTGGTGCAGGGCTGGGACGGCACATCGGGAAAAGTAGTGGCGGCTGGGGACCGAATACCGAGGGGCGGCCGCCGCCATGAGGTTGCGAAAGGCCTCGGTCTCTACTAGCCTATAGGGCAGCATCTCCAGGCTAAGCAATCTGGAGATGTGCACATTAAGGGCTTGGGCGTGCGGGTGGGTTGCACTATATTTGCGTTTCCGCTCCAGCGTCTGGGGTATGGAGAGCTGAACGCTGGTGGATGCTGTGGAGGATCGTGGAGGCGACGATGGGGTTTTTGTGGCAGGGTCCTGGGCAGGGGGCTGACTAGCAGCTGACACAGGGGAAGGAGCAGTGGTGTGCACGGCCGGAGGTGAACGGGCTTGTTGCCACTGAGTGGGGTGCTTAGCATTCATATGCCTGCGCATACTGGTGGTAGTTAAGCTAGTAGTGGTGGAACCCCTGCTGAGCCTGGTTTGGCAAATGTTGCACACCACAGTCCGTCGGTCATCCGGTGTTTCCTTAAAGAACCTCCACACTTCTGAAGATCTAGCCCTCGCCGCAAGAGCCCTCACCACGGGAGCTTCACTAGTTGACAGTGGCGCTGATGCACCAGCTCTGGCCCTGCCTCTCCGTCTGGCCCCACCACTGCCTCTTCCAACCTGTTCAGGTCGAGGACTCTCCTCCGTCTCAGAAGCACTGTGTTCACCCGGCCTCTCAACCCAGCTTGGGTCTGTCACCTCATCATCCTCCGATCCCTCAGTCTGCTCCCCCCTCGGACTTCCTGCCCTGACAACAACTTCCCCACTGTCTGACAACCGTGTCTCCTCATCGTCGGACACCTCTTTACACACTTCCACTACGTCAAGAAGGTCATCATCACCCACAGACTGTGACTGGTGGAAAACCTGGGCATCGGAAAATTGCTCAGCAGCAACCGGACAAGTGGTTTGTGACTGTGGGAAGGGTCCAGAAAACAGTTCCTCAGAGTATGCCGGTTCAAATGCCAAATTTTCCTGGGAGGGGGCAGACTGGGGGGGAGGAGGCTGAGGTGCAGGAGCTGGAGGAGTGGTGATTTCGGTGACATGGGTGGACTGCGTGGAAGACTGACTGGTGGTGGACAAATTGCTCGAAGCATTGTCAGCAATCCACGACATCACCTGTTCGCACTGTTCTGGCCTCAACAGTGCTCTACCACGAGTCCCAGTAACTTCAGACATGAACCTAGGGAGTGTAGCTCTGCGGCGTTCCCCTGCTCCCTCATCAGCAGGTGGTGTCTCACCCCGCCCAGGACCACGGCCTCTGACCCCTGCAGTAGTTGGACGCCCACGTCCCCGCCCTCGTCCTCTACCCCTAGCCCTCGGGTTAAACATTTTTAAAATGAGAGTTATAACTTTATTTTTTTTTTTACTTTTTTTTGTTTTTTTTTGTGTGTTTTTTTTTTTTTTTGTGTTTTTTGTTTTTTTTTGAGTTTTTAAAACCAAACAATGCTATCCTATTGCTATGGCTATTTTCTAGCCAAGTATCAAAGGAAGCACAGTACTATGCCAGATGAGATGACACTGAGTTATTGCCTAATAGAAATCCAACCCCTACTGAATTTTGCCACTTCGGCCTTTGCTATGGATATGTGCGCCACTAAGCGCAGAACACAGCGGTCGCAAGTCTCACTACAAATTGCTCAGAATTGGCAAGTACATGCACTGCAGAAACTACAGCCACCAGCAGATCAACCAGAAATCAAATATATAGAACGCTACTGTAGGCTTCAAGAAGCTGTTTGTATTCTCCTATGGCTATTTTCTAGCCAAGTATCAAAGGAAGCACAGTACTATGCCAGATGAGATGACACTGAGTTATTGCCTAATAGAAATCCAACCCCTACTGAATTTTGCCACTTCAGCCTTTGCTATGGATATGTGCGCCACTAAGCGCAGAACACAGCGGTCGCAAGTCTCACTACAAATTGCTCAGAATTGGCAAGTACATGCACTGCAGAAACTACAGCCACCAGCAGATCAACCAGAAATCAAATATATAGAACGCTACTGTAGGCTTCAAGATCAAGAAGCTGTTTGTATTCTCCTATGGCTATTTTCTAGCCAAGTATCAAAGGAAGCACAGTACTATGCCGGATGAGATGACACTGAGTTATTGCCTAATAGAAATCCAACCCCTACTGAATTTTGCCACTTCGGCCTTTGCTATGGATATGTGCGCCACTAAGCGCAGAACACAGCGGTCGCAAGTCCCACTACAAATTGCTCAGAATTGGCAAGTACATGCACTGCAGAAACTACAGCCACCAGCAGATCAACCAGAAATCAAATATATAGAACGCTACTGTAGGCTTCAAGAAGCTGTTTGTATTCTCCTATGGCTATTTTCTAGCCAAGTATCAAAGGAAGCACAGTACTATGCCAGATGAGATGACACTGAGTTATTGCCTAATAGAAATCCAACCCCTACTGAATTTTGCCACTTCAGCCTTTGCTATGGATATGTGCGCCACTAAGCGCAGAACACAGCGGTCGCAAGTCTCACTACAAATTGCTCAGAATTGGCAAGTACATGCACTGCAGAAACTACAGCCACCAGCAGATCAACCAGAAATCAAATATATAGAACGCTACTGTAGGCTTCAAGATCAAGAAGCTGTTTGTATTCTCCTATGGCTATTTTCTAGCCAAGTATCAAAGGAAGCACAGTACTATGCCGGATGAGATGACACTGAGTTATTGCCTAATAGAAATCCAACCCCTACTGAATTTTGCCACTTCGGCCTTTGCTATGGATATGTGCGCCACTAAGCGCAGAACACAGCGGTCGCAAGTCCCACTACAAATTGCTCAGAATTGGCAAGTACATGCACTGCAGAAACTACAGCCACCAGCAGATCAACCAGAAATCAAATATATAGAACGCTACTGTAGGCTTCAAGAAGCTGTTTGTATTCTCCTATGGCTATTTTCTAGCCAAGTATCAAAGGAAGCACAGTACTATGCCAGATGAGATGACACTGAGTTATTGCCTAATAGAAATCCAACCCCTACTGAATTTTGCCACTTCGGCCTTTGCTATGGATATGTGCGCCACTAAGCGCAGAACACAGCGGTCGCAAGTCTCACTACAAATTGCTCAGAATTGGCAAGTACATGCACTGCAGAAACTACAGCCACCAGCAGATCAACCAGAAATCAAATATATAGAACGCTACTGTAGGCTTCAAGAAGCTGTTTGTATTCTCCTATGGCTATTTTCTAGCCAAGTATCAAAGGAAGCACAGTACTATGCCAGATGAGATGACACTGAGTTATTGCCTAATAGAAATCCAACCCCTACTTAATTTTGCCACTTCAGCCTTTGCTATGGATATGTGCGCCACTAAGCGCAGAACACAGCGGTCGCAAGTCTCACTACAAATTGCTCAGAATTGGCAAGTACATGCACTGCAGAAACTACAGCCACCAGCAGATCAACCAGAAATCAAATATATAGAACGCTACTGTAGGCTTCAAGAAGCTGTTTGTATTCTCCTATGGCTATTTTCTAGCCAAGTATCAAAGGAAGCACAGTACTATGCCAGATGAGATGACACTGAGTTATTGCCTAATAGAAATCCAACCCCTACTGAATTTTGCCACTTCGGCCTTTGCTATGGATATGTGCGCCACTAAGCGCAGAACACAGCGGTCGCAAGTCTCACTACAAATTGCTCAGAATTGGCAAGTACATGCACTGCAGAAACTACAGCCACCAGCAGATCAACCAGAAATCAAATATATAGAACGCTACTGTAGGCTTCAAGAAGCTGTTTGTATTCTCCTATGGCTATTTTCTAGCCAAGTATCAAAGGAAGCACAGTACTATGCCAGATGAGATGACACTGAGTTATTGCCTAATAGAAATCCAACCCCTACTTAATTTTGCCACTTCAGCCTTTGCTATGGATATGTGCGCCACTAAGCGCAGAACACAGCGGTCGCAAGTCTCACTACAAATTGCTCAGAATTGGCAAGTACATGCACTGCAGAAACTACAGCCACCAGCAGATCAACCAGAAATCAAATATATAGAACGCTACTGTAGGCTTCAAGAAGCTGTTTGTATTCTCCTATGGCTATTTTCTAGCCAAGTATCAAAGGAAGCACAGTACTATGCCAGATGAGATGACACTGAGTTATTGCCTAATAGAAATCCAACCCCTACTGAATTTTGCCACTTCAGCCTTTGCTATGGATATGTGCGCCACTAAGCGCAGAACACAGCGGTCGCAAGTCTCACTACAAATTGCTCAGAATTGGCAAGTACATGCACTGCAGAAACTACAGCCACCAGCAGATCAACCAGAAATCAAATATATAGAACGCTACTGTAGGCTTCAAGAAGCTGTTTGTATTCTCCTATGGCTATTTTCTAGCCAAGTATCAAAGGAAGCACACTACTATGCCAGATGAGATGACACTGAGTTATTGCCTAATAGAAATCCAACCCCTACTGAATTTTCCCACTTCGGTCTTTGCTATGGATATGTGTGCCACTAAGAGCTAAACACAACGGTAGCAAGTCCCCCTGCTAATTCCTCACAAAATGGTAAAAGATGCAAATTAAAATAAAAAAAGTAGAACGTTATTGTAGCCCTAAGAAGGGCTGTTGGGTTCTTTGAGAATCACTCCTGCCTAACAGTAAGCTAATAGAACACCCTAACGCTTTCCCTGAGCAGCAGCAGCTCTCTCCCTAGCGGCATCCAGAGACAGAATGATCCGAGCAGCGCGGCCAGCGGCTAGTCTATCCCAGGGTCACCTGATCTGGCCAGCCAACCACTGCTATCGACGTGTAAGGGTACCACGTCATGCTGGGTGGAGTGCAGAGTCTCCTGGCTTGTGATTGGCTCTGTTTCTGGCCGCCAAAAAGCAAAACGGCGGGAGCTGCCATTTTCTCGAGCGGGCGAAGTATTCGTCCGAGTAACGAGCAGTTTCGAGTACCCTAATGCTCGACCGAGCATCAAGCTCGGACGAGCATGTTCGCTCATCTCTAGTCATAACCATATTAATGAGAAACAGTTATAATTTGGGATGTTGAATGAATATGGGAAAAAGCGGTAGTAATTTGTTAATAATGTAAATATAGATGTTATGGGTTTTTTTTGTTTTGTTGCATTGTAATGTGTACATGTATGTATGAAACTCCTGTTGTCATCTATTGCCCAAAACACATGTTGTCATCTATTTGCGCAAAACTTAATACAAAAAGTTCAGCGTTTTCTGAAGCCAAAACTTTTATGAAATTTCCGTTTTGTACAATACAATTTGATCATGTCTGTAGCTCTGTTATATTATCCACATAATTCCAATATAGCAATGTAGAAAACTTTAGTGTATTTCCTTCCTATGAGTGAACAAATTGTTGGTAAGATTGTTAAACAAGGAACATGTGGAGCATATTGTATCCATGTGTACATAGAAAATATGTAAATAGATTTTATGAGTTCAATGTTTTTACTGTATTTAATAATTTTGTTATTTATTTGTTTTGCTGTTGTGCTTTGTTTGTCTTATAAATATTTATTGTTCTCCGCCCTAGATTTACACAAATGACAAACATGTAGTTTTAAGCATTTTCTTTCATCACAGAAGTCTGTAAGTGATTCTAGTCAATATAATGTTCATAGATACCCAGTTCACGCTGGGACACTTCTCAGACCAATATCTATATAAAATTCTTTTTAAAATATGCATATAATGTATATATAAACACATCAATAAAATCAAAAGGGTTCAGCTCACCTTCCTTTAGTAACCCCTTGCGCACGGACAACAAGTCGACCCCAGGGACTTCAGGTCTACGATACAGTTCCAAACGAAGAAAGGTAATCCAGTGTCTCAGGGGAATGTGTTTGTAAAAACTTTGCTTTTATTGAAGTTCCAAATAATATAAAATCTTCAGGCAAGGTACACAACCTCTTACATCATGGTATGCAGGAAATGACCTACGTGTTTCGCTCAGGTGAGCTTACTCATGGTCATGTATATATAAAATATAAACCAACATTTTGAAGTTCTCTAATGGTCTCCTCTACATATTGTCTAAGCAGTGAGCTGGCAGTATATACGAGACAATTTCTTCAGTCATTATTATATCAGTTTTTTTGCCATAGTAAGAAAGTTTAGTTTCTGTGAGATGAAACAGTCCTATGAATATAATCTATTAATAGATTGGAGTCACTACCGGCATATAATCATGGGTTGAGGTTGGGTGACACCCATGTCCCTCACCAATCAATTACAGCTGTGACTTCCATGCCCCTTTTTCTGACCACGGTAAGGACATCTTCTTCTGTCTCCATTTCTCTAAAATTACATGGTTTTGAATTACTAGCCTGGGGATTCAGTGTGCCCTGTCCTTCCCGCATTATCAACTATTTAAGGTATTTCCTGAGGATATGCCATAAATATTTATTTCTGGAAAATCCAATCAACACTAAAAAGTCATTCTAATATACTATCCTAATAATTGCATATTAGTCCTAAAAGGAACCTGTCACCACATTTTTTACAAATACAGATACTGGCAGGTGCCAATAGAGCCCTATTAACTAAAAGACACCCTTCTTTTAGCTAAAAATAATTTCCCTAACTTTCCCATAAAATTGACTTTGTTATCTTGCCTGGCATTAAAGTGTCCTGCTAAGAGCGCCCCTCCTATCTACTACTCCCCATGCCTTTTGCCTCCTCATTATTCAGCACTTGATGTCATCTAAGGTTCTTTACCCAGTAACATTAATATCTACCTCATGTATGTATCTGATCGTATTAAATCATAATAATCCTCCGTGAACTTCTATTCCTCCCCATCCTCCATGGTGGCATGCTGTGATTTGATGTGATTAGATACATACATGGGGTAGATATCAATGTTACTGGGTAAACAACCTTAAATGACATGAAGTGCTCAATGATGTAGAATAATTATTTCACCATGTTTTAGAAATTATATAAATCAGATGTTAATAAACCTGGATGTAAAAACTAAAATCTGAGAAAATAGAGACCATACTGATATTTTGCTGCATATAAGATGTTATATATAAATTGTATACTTGTTGGACTCAATAAAAAGATTGAAATATAAAAAAAAATGTTCCAGCAAGTAGAAAAAAAGGTAGACATTATCGCATGTAGGATTGAAGAACTTTGACCCATCTGTAAGATCGCCAATATTGCATATCTTAGTAGCCGAATTGTGCATAACCAAGCTTTATAGTTCTACAAAACTCCCTAATATAATAGAAGTGTGAATGAACAGATGCACTATGACATTTTTCTAGTTAAGAACATAAAATAGTGGAAATATTAAAAAAATGGTGGACATGGGGGAATAGTCCCTATGTAATATTAATATTAAGCGAATAAGGAAATTAAATTACAGCATTTCCCTCACTTGATTCACTTGATCAATATCCATAAGAGATATTACTTTAGCAGGATATCTTATGGGATGGGTGGATGGATTGATTATTGATTGATTATTATTGTATATGTCATTAGTTGGATAAATGTAAATGTACATGTTTGATTGGAAGTTGTATGTATGTTTAAAACTGTATAAAACATTTGACACAGTATTTTTTTTAATCCAAATTAAACATCGCATGTACTGTATATACTCGTATATAAGCCGAGTTTTTCAGCACAAAAAATGTGCTGAAAAATGTCCCCTCGGCTTATACACAAGTTAATACATACATAAAAAATACTTAAAAAATAATAAACTTATATGCTCACCCTCCAGTGGCCCCGATGTTCAGCGCTGCTCCCCCGGTGTCCAGGCGGGTCCACTTATGGCTTCCACGCCTGTCTTCTTTCTTCTGTAACATCGTGCTGGAAGCTGCCATGTTTTTTTCCCGGGCGGCTCCTAGTATGACGTCAGCAGCGGCACATCATTCTATGCGCCTGCCGGCCGGGAGAGGGCTATGGTGGCTCCCAGCACGATCTTACAGAAGAAAGAAGGCAAGCGTGGAAGCCAGAAGAGGACCCGCGCGGACATTGGGGGAGCAGCGCTGCACATTGGGGCCGCCGGAGGGTGAGTATATAAGTTGTTGGGTTTTTTTTAATGCTGAGCTGGCTGTATACTACTGGGGGCAGGCTGAGGTGGCTGTATACTACAGGGGGCAGGCTGGGGTGGCTGTATACTACTGGGGGCAGGCTGTATACTACTGGGGGCAAGCTGGGCTGGCTGTATACTACCGGGGGCAGGCTGGGGTGGCTGTATACTACTGGGGGCAGGCTGTATACTACTGGGGGCCGGCTGTATAATACTGGGGGTAGGCTGTATACTACTGGGGGCAGGCTGTATACTACTGGGGGGAGGCTGTAGACTACTGGGGGCAGGCTGGGGTGGCTCTATACTGCTGGGGGCAGGCTTTATACTACTGGGGGCAGGCTGGGCTGGCTGTATACTTCTGGGGGCAAGCTGGGCTGGCTGTATACTACTGGGGGCAGGCTGTATACTACAGGGGGCAGGCTGTATACTAGAGGGAGCTGGCTTATACTTGAATATATACGGTAGTTGAATATTGGCAGACGGTACATAAATACCAGCTCCAAACAGCAGAATGTCCTAGCAGTGAGACCTGTCAATCTGGAATAAAGGGGAAGAGCAATGCAAGTAAAATTTGATATGCAGGACTCCATTAATATCATTGGACTCACCTAAGGTGAGTTAATTATAAGTTTACAAACTGTTTTTTTTTTTAACATTGCAATCATGAAAAGGAACCATTTAGGTATAGGGGAATGCTTTATATAGTTTTTTATGAATACTTTATTTTGGGTGGGTTCATTTAAATGGCAGGTTCCCTTTAATTGCAACAATTTTATTGTTGTTTATGAATGTGAAGCTCTAAAGATATGGTCATTGTTAATATAGCTAACAAAATCTGAAGTCAATAAAATAGAAAAAAGAAATGACATAAAGATTGCCCTTAACTCTAAAGAATGCTATGGAATGAAGTAGATAAAATGATGCATATAAATGTGAGCTTTAAATTTGTGACTTTCAACTCATATGAGTGTGATGTAAAATAAAAGCACTGAAATGTTTAGCATTGAGAGACAAATGAAAAACAATAAGGTTTACGGAATAAAACAACATGCTTACTATTAGTTGATGAAGGCATTGAGAAGAAAAGGAATTTCTAAGGCCTTATTGGTGAACATATGGCAGACTCTGATTTCCTTACTAAATCAGATGATATTACTAGAACTGGGTCATTATGCACACATTGTAATCTATCGTTAAGCCCAACAAAGTAATATTTAGCAAGTGTTTTAATTGTGCTGCCAGGATTTATTCCTTCTCTTCAAAATAAGAAGTCAAGTGGATGGGAGAAAAAGATGGGGCGAGTTTTGTTCTACAACTGAATTGACTGTCAATTTACATTTTTAATTTATTTTTAATGGTTTTGGGATTTACAAAAAATGTGTATGGAAAGCCAATGGTATTCAAGATCCATCAAAGATTTTAATTATTGGTAACTTACAAACTTCATAACAAACTAGAATCGGATGACCTTTTATAGTCAAAGTCCACAAACATAGGGTGACATGGCAATGTTTTACATTACATGGGGGAGAGTTAATGCAGTGGTACATAGTACACCTGATATTAGCAACATTTTAATCTCCTCGTAAAAATATATGTTGATATGGTAATATATGTCCTTTTCTCTCTGTGTTTCCTCTGACTATTCCTGTTGGTGCCCACATTCCACCAACATATTAGTTGGGCATGATATTAGCTCTGTACTTGTATATGCTAATAATGGTACATTTTAATAATAGTTGGAATTTGGAAAAACATCAACTATCCAGTGGATAGGTGACAAATAATTGATTGGGATCGACTGGGATCCAACTGGTCATCTTAATGGCTTTCCATTGTACCCATTCAGCAGTGCATTGCACTGCAGTTTTACCCCAAGGAGAAAATATTGACCATAGTGAACCAATAATATTTAGTATTTAATATGTGTCTGTTTGTCAAATGAGTTTTCTATTATACTAAGGTGGATAAATTTCTTAAGAAGAAGATTGCTTAAAAGGCTATGCATGCTCCTTTGAGAATTTAGGGTAAATAATATGTCAAGAAGTTTTCAGGATGTGCAAAGGAAAAGAATGCCTATAGTGCTACCATAAAAATTGACACCCCCTACAGATCAATGCTCAACTTTTGAATGTTTTGTGATATGAGCTCTACTGATCAAACGTATGAGGGTGCGGTAAATGTGACATTTACATTGCATTTTGTAATGCAATTCAACAGATGTGGGGGGAAATTTGCCTAATTGCATTGTGTTTTATTAACACTGAGGGAGATGTATTAATGTGTCGACCAGTGCAGAGTAGAACTAGATATTTCTCTGCTGCACCAGATCAGTCATTGTGTCTGATGCTGGATGATTAATCTGGTGCAGTATAAGACTGGCGAGTTGTACTTTACATCTCCTATCGGTTGGTCTAGTTTGTTGCACCACAATATTGAATTTTATGGGGCAAGAAGTGAATTTTATGTTGCATTTATGGTTATTTTCTGTCCAGTTACAGTTACACTGTTAACACATCTCCTCTCTGTTCAATTGCATATCAAAATACTATGAAAACGACATGTGTGACTGTACCCGTAGCATGTGTCATGACTGTAACTCAATCTGGCATCAACTTGTGGAGACACAGTACTTGTTCTTTGCATGCTCGGTCACAATGGGTTATACAAATACTGATGATTGGTGTTGTTGTACATGGTTAAAGTACAAGTGCAAACATGGGCTTAAAAATGACATTGTGCTTAAAGGGGTATTCCCATCTGGGCATTCACATTTAATTAAATTCATTTGCCATATGTAAACATTTCTTCAATTGGATGTTATTAATAAAATTGTTCCTGTGTGAAGATAATTCCTCCTCAATGTAGCCATGTTGTCCCTTAAAAAGAGATAGCTTCCTCGGATACGACCACCTCACGTTTTGGCAGTAGTGGCCAGACATGCGCTATTGAGTCCTACCTGACTTCCTGAATTTAGCGTTCATTACCATTGGATGGCTACGGGGCATGCAGTAACTTTTTGTTTCTTTGTGCAATCCCTCCAGCAGAAGTGGTCGTATCCAGGGACACAGTCGTGTTTCTAAGGGACCAAATAATTACATTTATGAGAAATTCTCTTCACACAGGAACTATTTTTTTATAACATCTAATTGAATAAATGTTTATATACGGCAGATTAATGGAACTGAATGTGAATGCCCAGACGAAAATACCCCTTTAAGGGTGATTTGGGACACTAAACCCCCCATAGGTACATATGGACTGCTGGTTTTGTGTCCCAAATCATAATGTTTTATTTTTCTCTGGGGCTAATGCACTGTAAATCAATGAATCCTTGGTAGATCTTGGTATAGTACGCCCTGGCTTCTCTGCACATGTGCCATAAAGTCTGGGTACACTGAGCAAGATTCACTGACTCACCAAGAGATAAGAGATAAGCCTGATGCACAGTCGTTTAACAGGGTAATTTGGGACATTAAGGACCTACACTCATCGGCCACTTTATTAGGTACACCTGTCCAACTGCTCGTTAACACTTAATTTCTAATCAGCCAATCACATGGCCGCAACTCAGTGCGTTTAGGCATGTAGACATGGTCAAGACAATCTCCTGCAGTTCAAACCGAGCATCAGTATGGGGAAGAAAGGTGATTTGAGTGCCTTTGAACGTGGCATGGTTGTTGGTGCCAGAAGAAACTGCTGATCTACTGGATTTTCACGCACAACCATCTCTAGGGTTTACAGAGAATGGTCCAAAAAAGAAAAAACATCCAGTGAGCGGCAGTTCTGTGGGCGGAAATGCCTTGTTGATGCCAGAGGCCAGAGGAGAATGGGCAGACTGGTTCGAGCTGATAGAAAGGCAACAGTGACTCAAATCACCACCCGTTACAACCAAGGTAGGCAGAAGAGCATCTCTGAATGCACAGTACGTCAAACTTTGAGGCAGATGGGCTACAGCAGCAGAAGACCACACCGGGTGCCACTCCTTTCAGATAAGAACAGGAAACTGAGGCTACAATTTGCACAAGCTCATCGAAATTGGACAGTAGAAGATTGGAAAAACGTTGCCTGGTCTGATGAGTCTCGATTTCTGTTGCAACATTCGGATGGTAGGGTCAGAATTTGGCGTCAACAACATGAAAGCATGCATCCATCCTGCCTTGTATCAACGGTTCAGGCTGGTGGTGTCATGGTGTGGGGAATATTTTCTTGGCACTCTTTGGGCCCCTTGGTACCAATTGAGCATCGTTGCAACGCCACAGCCTACCTGAGTATTGTTGATGACCATGTCCATCCCTTTATGACCACAATGTACCCAACATCTGATGGCTACTTTCAGCAGGATAATGTGCCATGTCATAAAGCTGGAATCATCTCAGACTGGTTTCTTGAACATGACAATGAGTTCACTGTACTCAAATGGCCTCCACAGTCACCAGATCTCAATCCAATAGAGCATCTTTGGGATGTGGTGGAACAGGAGATTCGCATCATGGATGTGCAGCCGACAAATCTGTGGCAACTGTGTGATGCCATCATGTCAATATGGACCAGAATGCTTCCAGCACCTTGTTGAATCTATGCCATGAAGAATTGAGGCAGTTCTGAAGGCAAAAGGGGGTCCAACCCATTACTAGCATGGTGTACCTAATAAAGTGGCCGGTGAGTGCATAGTTGGTTTAGTGTTCCAAATCACCCTAACGGTTCCCTTTAATCGGAGTTAAGCTTTATTGCAAACTCTAAAAAACCAATCACATAGAAGGCTATACAGCATCCAGGATTACATTTGGCCTAAACTAGATGACAACTAATTAAATGGAACACCAAATTTAATATTTCATCTTTAACAGCAACGTATGTAATTTTTCTTCCATATGGGCTTGGGCTCTGTGCCAAAAATATTTGAAAAGTAGAGATCACATAATACATATATGGTGTCTTAAGAATTAATTTGTAAGCATTATTATTGTTATTGTAAATTGTTTCAACTGTCCTGGGTGCATCCAGCATGAGAACAAAGAAACGCTTTTGCATTGAGTGCCAATTTTGCTAAAACTTTCATGAAAAAAGAATATTGCCTACCACTAACTGCGGCTTGCAGTTAGTGGATTATGATATAGGTGGCTAGGGCTGAAGCCCATGGCCACTCAAACCACCCACCAAACTCTATACTGAGAAGGGGTTACACCCATGAAATCTTCATTCATCTGCTCTTGCTCTCAATTCACATATACATAAGAGCCATCTCAGGACCTTTTAAGGTCCTCCAAAGGTTCTCAAACGGAGGCAGAAAAGACACATCCTACATTCCCAATTAACTATTTGCAGCTATCGGTGACAGGAGGGCTTACACGGCTAACTAGCACAGATTGGTAGAGGACATCTCATTTATGTTCAACTTGATGCACACTCATTCATCATCTCAAATTATGGGATGTCTCATGCACAAATGAAACTGTTGTGTTGGGGGAAAAAATATAAGAAAAGCCACATGAAGTGAATTCTGGATGTGTAGGAATTATAATATTAATACAGCGCAGGCAATCTTATTCTGCCCTTGATTCTGTGTCAAGAAAAAAGAACACATATAACTCCAGTAATAGATTTATCATCGTCAGCACCTCTAAACTCAGTCGTGTTAGCAACTTTGGTTTGAGACCATTTTGAAATTTATTATATGAATTTGATATCTCAATTGTTCTCTGTAACACTACGTCGTTTTCACATCGTACATCTTTGCTAATTTGCCATATAGATTTTGCGATGATCACCAGCTATTTAGTAAAATAAAAAATTGTAGTGTGAACTCATAATTAATTGTATTGTATATATAGCAGTGGTTTATGTGTGCTACTCAGCTGAGGCCCAACGTAACTTGAGGGGACTGGTCAAGCCACAGCTACTTGGACTGACAAGCCAATGTTCTGGTGTAACCAATGTTCTGGGTTCTGAAATGCCAAGACCATTTTGTTCTGCATGTTGGCAGGGGTCCTGAGAATACAACCCTTGAAGGTTTATGTCTCAAGAAACCCCTTTAATCATTGAACTGCAGATTATAGAGGTTTACAAATCCAGTAAACATCATACTTTATCATGTAGTTCATTGGTTTAACCAGGATTGTTCCACTGCTAAGAAGAAAAACAATATGTTTAATGCTTTAGGAAAAAAACACTTTCTATGCGCCTTAGACATCTGTATCAAATTGCAATATATGCTCAAACATTATACAAAGACACAAAGAAAGAAAATTAACATCTTAGCTTGAGATCAAAGGGTCTCTTGTGATGACAGTCCATATGGCTACATCAATTAAAATAAAGATGCATCTTTTTAATCTTCTGTGCTCAACAATCATCGTCCAAGTATTTCAGTGCTCCTCTGTGGAAGTAAAAGCCTCGGATTTTATGATTCTCCAGACGTGGTTTACAAGACTGATGCTGGCTGCTAAGGTATGATGTGTATAAACAGAAGACAAATAGATTGGCTAGTATTTGCTGGGCGGAAGATAGGAAAGTTACCTAGAGCCTATCACACTCTACTTTGCAAAGTGTTGAGGGGGAAACTACTCAAACAAATCCTGTATCTGTTCCTAACAGCTGGAGATAAAGAAGCACGTTTTCTTTTCTGTCAGGGTTAATAAAACAAGCAACTTATTAAATAGCATTTTGGCAAACACAGTGGATAATGAATCCCATGCTATAGTTAAAGACTTTTAACAATTAAAAAGATTTATGAACAAAGCTTTGCAACACATGAGTGCCTAAGGATCAAGCCTGCTCCTGTGTAACTGAACACCATGCATCAAAAGTCAGTTTGGAGCATTAAACTGGAGGCTGAGGGAGGCCTGAGGAAACTATGTAATATCTAGGGCTAAATGGTTAATTCGGTTTAGTTAGCTTTATTGTAGTCTCCTGCAGTAGACGTTGTCTGTAAGACAATTGGGTAACAAATATCCATGGAGCATCTTTTTGTCTTTCTACTATACAGCACAGCAGGGTAGATGTGACATGCCCTGATCAATCACAGAAGCATATTGTGTGGTATGGTCCATTGTCCCTTTGACTGACAGGTCAAGCATCTGGTTTGTCAATCAGGTAATTCATTAACTATTTGCCCAGCTATCAATGACAGGAGGGCTTACACGGCTAACTAGCACAGATTGGTAGAGGACATCTCATTTATGTTCAACTTGATGCACACTCATTCATCATCTCAAATTATGGGATGTCTCATGCACAAATGAAACTGTTGTGTTGGGGGAAAAGCATCATAGACACATGTAAAGGTTCAATGGGAAACTGTGAATGAAATAAAATAAATATGAAATAAAATAGTAAATCTTATAGTTAGTAACTTATTTCACAGCTCCTGATTGGTAGGTACAAAAACACCTGCTAAATTCCCAGTATTAGATCTGATGACTGAGTCCTGGAGTAAAGTATTTGCCTGATCACATTGCACATTGTGAGTGGATAGTACAGAAATGTTTAGCATATGAATGTAGGATACATTACATAACAGAAAAAAAACTTCTCTGTAATACAGATTTACTTACTTACCGTCATCTGTGTGGGGTAAAAAAAATTATACTACTAAATACCACTTTAAGGTGGAATTCTTACTTTAATACATGTACTAACTTGTTTTGCAGACATAGATACATATAAACTACTATATATAACAGATCCATCTCTCGTGTTTATGTACATGTACAATACAATAGATGGTTTAGGCATAAAACGCTGTATCTCATAGACATCTAATAGGTAAAATGCTAGGAGTCATTTGCAATTGGATTGGTAACTGTCTAAACTCTAGAGAGTTATAGTCAAGGATTCCCATTCAGAATGGTCACCAGTGGTGTACCCCAGGGTTCCCTACTGATCCTACTATTATTTAACTTGTTTATTATTTATATGATGTAGAGGTCAGTATTAATAGCCCTGTGTCTATTTTTGCAAATGACACCAAGCTGTGTAGTATAAGACAGTCTATGGAGGATGTTTATAGGCTGCAGGGTGGCTTGGACTAACTGGGTATTTGGGCATTCAATTGGTAAATGAGGTTCAATGTGGATAATATATAAGGTTATGCACCTGAGGGTTAATAATCCATATGCAACATATGTCCTTGGTGCAATAAATCTGGGAGAGCCTCTCATTGAGAAGTACCTGGGTGTACTAGTAGATCATAAATTGAATAACAGCATGAAATGCTGTTGCATGCCTCTAAAGCCAGCAGGATCTTGTCATGTATCAAAAGTGGTATGGACTCTCTGATAGGGATGTAATATTACCACTGTACAAGGCATTAGTTCGGCCTCACCTAGAATATGCTATCCAGTTCTAGGAACCAATCCATAAAAAATATTCTCTGTGGGTTGGAGCGGGTACAACAAAGAGCCAAAATATAATAAGGGAATGGAGGATCTCAGTTATGAAAGAATAAACAAATTATTTAGAAACAACTAAGGAGGGATATATTTTATTTATATAAATGAACTGTACAATTAATATGGTAGAAAGTTGCTCCAGGTTGTTACCCCAAAAGGCAATCACACCAGGGACTGAAGGGAGTTCCTAAAGATCTGCTTGTCAGAACAACCTCACAGCCTCAGTAAGGCCTATACATTTAAGAGACACATAGCCCCACTTACCACAAAGGTTTATTTATCTGACCAAATCAGGGTGCACTTACACATGGTATTTGCGAAACCAGCCAAAAGAATGGAAACATGTAAAAATTCATGCATTTCTGCAATGCATTTGAACCCCATCACAAGCACCATGTGTGACCGCATCCTCAACATCTTGGCTCATCCAGAAATGAATTTGCATTTTCAATATACAGAGGCGGGTAAGCCATTCCACAAGCAGCATCTTCGTTCTCTTCATAACAGTGAGACCATAAATGATTCAATACCTGCCCCTACATTCCCCCAATATCTCCTAATGGAGACAGTTGAGACAACACCATACACATTAAATGATTATTCCACAGCTAAGAACTAAAACAGCTTATCACCAACAAAACTGACACAACTGATGACCTTTTCAGCTGTCCTTTCCAGATTGCCTCACATTCCTTTCCTGTGTCAAAGTGCAAAACATGGAGATGAAGATATGACAATACAAACAGAGAACAATAGTTACCAGAGCTGGATCAAAAGCAAGCAAACAAATGCAGTACAAAATCGCAATGTAAAAGGATAGTCTGAATAGTAGCAAAGGGTTATAATATCAAGATTTATAGTACAGCATATTAGGATACCAGGGGCTTATTAAATATATAGCAGGAAAATAACCCAGTCCCAGCTGAGATCATTAGACCAGAACTCTAAAATTCATACAGGGTGTAGAACTGCAAGGGAGTAATGTGAGTGGGTGGAGATACATTCACTAACAGCAGGTTAACTATTAGTGAACCAGAACAGAGCCTTCAGGAGACAGAGGGGTATGGTGCAATGAGCGTATCCTTACTTACAGAGCATGACATAGGCACTGATGTAACACTCATATTGTGTATGTATACAATAAATAAATTAGGTGCCTATGTTAGCTTTTTATTATAACATTTTCATTATAACCTATAATAAGGTATGCACAATGTTCAAATAAAATCACAAAGACGAAGATAAATCACATATATTCTCACAATGAACTAGACACAGGTTACATATTAAATAATGCAGTTTAACCCTTTCACAACCCGTGATGTTATAGTCACTGGTTGGCTGTGGGTGAATGGAGAGGGCTCATGGAGAGGCCTCTCCATAGCCAGTAAGTCTTTGTTGCATATCTCAGCAAAGACTTAGAGGTAACACCCGCGATCGGTGCTGGCACATATCCCGGGTGTTATCCCGCACATCGCAACCAGCAAAGCTGCTGGTGGGTTCAATATCTTGTTGTAGATCATTGCTCCCCGTGACATCATTGGGGAGTGGCGATCTGTTGCCATGACAGCCTTGGTTCTTCCGAAGACCCGAGGCTGTCTCGTTTCAATCCATTGACTACAATGTGCGATTTGCACATTGTAATGAATGAGTAGGAAAATCCCCATATACTGCCCTAGGGTTAAAGTTCCCTAGGGTTTCTGAAAAATAGTAAAAGTAAAAATTTTAAAAATTTGTAAAAAAAAAAATGTATAATAAAAAAAACCCTAAAAATTCAAATCACCCCCTTTCCCTAGAACTGATATAAATATAAATAAACAGTAAAAATCACAAACACATTGCCGCATCCGAAAATGCCCGTTCTATCAAAATATAATAACTGTTTTTCACTGTTGCGGAAAATAGCGCCCAAATTTGAAAATGGCACTTTTTTGCCATTTAAAAAAATATTTAAAAAAATCAATACAAAGTGGTCAAAAGATTATACAGTTCTACAAATGGTAGCATTAAAAACTTCATCAAAAGTCTCAAAAAATATATCACACACAGCTCTGTACACCGAAGTATAAAGAAGTTATTAGTGCCAGAAAAGAGCAAAATTGAAAAAAAAAATTCTACACAAGTTTTTAATTTTTCTAAATGTATGAAAACATACTGAAACCTATAGAAATTTGGGTCCCCATGATCACACCGACCCAAAGAATAAAGTAGACATGTCATTGCACATGGGGTGCACAGTGAAAGCTGTAAATTCGAAGCCCACAAGAAAACACTGCAAATTCTTTTTTCACCAATTTCACTGCATTTGGAATTGTTTTCCCACTTTCCAGTACATGGCATGGAAGAATGAATACCATCACTATGAAGTGCAATTTGTTATGCAGAAAACAAGTAATCACAGATCTCTTTATGTGTAACAAAAAAAAAGTTAGAGATTTTTTATTGGGGGAGTGAAAAATAAAAATGAAAAAACAAAAAAGGGCGAGGTCCTTAAAGGGTTAAAGTGAACCTGTGACCAGGAATGTTATTTTTAGCTGGTGTCAGGTTTCAATGAGTATGAGGTGCCTGTGTTTCTTCATGTGGTATTCCTCTACTCTACACAATCCCCCTCCCCTGCCTGCTAAATGGAGGAGTTGGAGAGGTTACTGACACAGGCACATGAAGGCCACAGCTGCCCGCCCCCCCTCCCCCCTCCATCTCCCAGGAAGCACCACATTCTGCTCACAGAAGTCAGGTAATGTGAATTAAACTTATATAAAATAATGAAATGATTCAGAATGCTGACAAGGACACAAAGACATTTTAAAATCAGCATAGCATAGGCTATTGAAACCTATCACCAGCTAGAAATTACATTCCTGCTTACAGGTTCACTTTAATATTATCCTATTTTATTTAATACTGCTTAATTTTTGGGACATGTCACTGCTGCATATACAAATGTAATGGAAGCTGTCTTAACAGCCTGAAACAAATGGCTATGCGTTAGAGCAGTCCTAAAACTTTAAAATGATTGTATACCAAGGATTAATTGTCAGGTCTGGTTAGTAAATCGAATTCAGTGCTCCCAGGCCTCATTTACACAAGAGCGGTTAAGCTAGGAGAACAGAAAAAAAAAACACATTTAACAAAGTTGTCTTTTTAAAAATGAAATCTTTTAACAATATGCTGTTAGCATTGTTTTATATGGTGCAACAAAGTTACATCAGGCCTGGGGGCATAACAAATTTTGATATATTTGGGTTTTCTCTGATGGTGTTTATCTCTTTGGTATTTAATTTGCTTTTTGTTATCCATTAGTCATGCTGGTTTCCAACTTCACTTCTATTTTCTATAATGTATTGTTATATTAGTATTGCAAGAGGGTCTGAAAAGGAATTTAAAGCTAGGCGTAATAAAGTCTTTGTAAAAGTTTACCTGTTTTACGCTTGAAAGTATGACTTCTTCATTGGCATTCTTATTCTAGTTAATATGGCTACAAAAACAATATCAGTGGATACTGAAAGTAAATCAATAGAAATATTTGCTCAGTACTGGGATGATATAAAATAATAACTTTTCCTAAGTAAAAAAAATATATATATAATTATTAATAATATATTTATATTAATAATTAATAATTATATATTATATTTATTTCTATTTGCATTTTAAAGATGAAATATGACATCTCAATAGTTAACTACAGAATATAATATTTCTAATATTTCATTTTTTTCGTTTTTTAAAAATGAAATCTGTAATTATAACTCAGCCAATAAAATCAAAGATACCTGCTTGTACATCATATCCTCAGTTAATTTTATTGTTTTCATGCCCAAAATCGGTTTTTAAAACGATGCAAATAACTCTGATGTATTTTGGGGGCGATAACAGAGCCCATCCTGGGGAGAATCAATGCCCATTGCTTTGTACGGACTGCCTTCTACTGTAGATATCGTTCCTTCAAAATTTGAATATTTGCTATTAAAATACACCAAACAACTGTATTAATAAGAGGTAATGTAATTGCTATTTCTATATACTTCCTGAAATCAAATTCTCTGTAGATTTGCTGATCTGTGAACTATTACTTAATTTCCATCTGGTGAAACCATATGTTCTTAAGCATCACAACAAGTAATAAAAATATTTGTGCTTCTTTAAGCATGCTTCTAATGTGGCCGAGCATAGACAAAAAAAGAAAAAATAGCTTCAATATGGCAGATATTTTGTCACCTGTTTGCCAGCATGTTTTAAGTTGGTTGCAATTAGGAAGTGCATTAATAACCACAGGAGAACTTTATTCAGCTGCAAAGACAGAGTAAATTGAGGGTGAAATTAGATTAAAGAAAACACTTCCTGGAAAAAAGAAAAACTTTTTGAAGTGGACTAAATGGAAGTTCCTTTTTTATTTTTATTTACTTTTTGGGACACTTTCTCTGGCTAATGTACAGTATATTGAAAGCTTGTTTGAGCCTGATGTGACTAATTCTGACATGGACATTATTTCAACTGCGAACATTAATGTAACAAGTTTACAATGATTGACATGTTAAGGATCAAGACTTACTGTAGGCGCGATAGATTAAATTAGGTTGTTAGAATTCATTGAAAAGTTAGGAAATATATGATTATTAATTGTTCTCCTTTTTTAATGTTTGATATAGCATTATTCATTGTTCTCCTTTTTTAATGTTTAATACTGTATAGCATTATTCATTGTTCTCTTTTAATGTATTTCTTTTATAGTTGTGATGCCCTCAGTAAAAAATATTTTTGGCTGTGCAGCAAGCCATTCATGAACCATAGTTCATCCGTATGAATCCACGTCACTTAAAGGAAATCTTCCTCCAGTATCAAGGATTGTAAACCAAGCACACTTACATACTGTTCTGTGCCCCCTCTTTCAGGATCTGATCTTCTTTTAGCTTTTTAAGCCCTTTTTATTTACCAAAAAGTTGTAAAAATTATGCAAATGAGCCTAAGGTGTTCTAGTCTCCATTGACATCTATTGAGCATGGATCTCCTCAGGCTCATTTGCGTACTTAAAAAAAATGTAAAACAAGGGTTTAAGAAGCTAAAAGAAGAGCTGATCCTGACACCAGTGTCTCAGTGTGATTGGTTTATGTCACGGGTGACCCCGCAATCCATGTCTCGGATCGCGGGGGCACCCGTGTCCTGCTGTGCCACACAGCTTCTGTCGAGTTGTTGTCATGGGTGTCCCTGCGATCCATGTTGCGGATCGCGGGTGCACCCATGCCCCGCTGTCCTGCCCTGCTCCCCCTCCTCTTCACTCACCTTTCCAGGCTCCTGGCCCCGCTCTGGTCCCGACGTGTGGTCCGCGCGTCTCCTTCCTTCCCGGCCGCAAGCTCCCGCTGCTAGGGCGCGAGCGCGCACCTCTTCAAGAATTTAAAGGGCCAGCGTCTTCCTTATTGGCGCTGGCATTCCCGGCTCGGCTATATAGCCTGGCTACTCCCAGCATCCCCTGCCGGATCTTCAGCTCATCCTTCTGAGAAGTAAGCCTTCCTGGGCGTTTCCAGACGCCTCCGTGTTCCTGTGTTCCGTGGTGTTCCCTTGTTCCGTGTTATCCTATAGTGGTCCTGTTATCCTGTGGCGGTCCTGTGGCGGTCCTGGTATCCTGTGGCGGTCCTGGTATCCTGTGGTGCTCCGATAATCCTGCAGCCATCCGAGGTCCTGCCAGCCATCCGAGGTCCTGCCAGCCATCTGAGGTCCTGCCAGCCATCCGAGGTCCTGCCTGCCATCCGTGGTCCTGCCTGACATCCGTGGTCCTACCTGCCATCCGTGGTCCTGCCTGACATCCGTGGTCCCCATGTCCCTACCTTGGCTGCCATCGCGGGCCTAGTCGCACCCGCAGAGCGACCTGGTGACTCCCGCCGCAGCAAGACCATCCCACTTTGCGGCGGGCTCTGGCGAATACCAGGAGATCACTTAGACTCCGCTCCCGGGTGCGGCTAAGGTAGTTATCTCCCGCGGTGGTCCAGGGAGTCCACTGTATATTCCCCGAGTTTGTGACAGTTTACAATTCTTAATCTTGGTGGAAGATGTCTACTTAATTTGACTGAACACTCGATAGTCTGAAAGGGCCAGATTATGCAGAGGGGGAGTCAGTACTACAAATTAGAGTTTCTGTAGTATGCTTACCTGTAGGTGGATGTACATTGTTATGCAATGACACAATACCTTTCAACAGTTTTTCTGGTCCTAGTCCTAGGTGATGGTATAGTTAGATGGATATTGGCCTGAAAATGGACATGGTAAGACTCTATTCAGGAGATTTAGTAAAACAGGGTGGTGTAGAAAGTTGACTCATGTTTCATTGTAAAGTTAAATATAAATAAATATTGCAAAATCATTAAACATACTCTGCACTGGTTCCAATAAGAACAAAAAGAATTGCAGGCTAAGATATTAGTTTTTGCATGGTAGGTGAAGGCACTGATCTTCTATGTACCCCCCATGCCCACAAGGAGGTTTGGGCCTCCCATTCCTCAAAAAGTACTTATTTTCAGCTAAGTGGCCTTAATTGTCAGCGGTCTGACCCCTCTCCCTGGACAGAATAGGAGAACAGAATGGTATGCCCACACTCACTGGGATTTGTTTTAGGCAGTTTGACCAAGGATGCCCCTCCTGTTCTCTCCCCTGTGCTCTTGTGTTCATTGACTATCTGAGACACAAGGGAGAGATATGCCTTAATATCCCCTCATAGACCTTTGCTTTACTTTTTTGAGCTCTAAGATCCTCAAACCTTTCAGCTAAGCTATTCCTAAAGGGATTGACTTAGTGGACAGGATAGGCAGGGTGGGCTTCAAGTTTCAGTCGGCCGCTGTGCAACATACCCTTAGTGGGAGTGAAATCACGCAGCAGCATTCAAAATTAGAAACTAAAACAGTCCCTTGTTCCCTAAAATATTCCCTAGTGTATCATACAAACAGTGCCCTCATGGTTATTTTATATATAGTCCCCTCATAGTAATTCTATATACAGCCCCCTCGTGGTTATTTTATATACAGTCCCCTCATGGTTATTCTAAATACAGCCCTCTCGTGGTTATTTTATATAAGCCCCCCTCACAACTTTTGGACTCATTAGATACTGTTCTCCCCTTGGATTCCTTATGTACAGCCTTATGTCGGCCCCCCCAGCAGCTCTGGACCCTGACACTTGCCCAGGGCTGGTGCCAACCCTGAGGAGAGGTATTCGGTCACTTAAAGGAAACCTACCACCACAAATCTACCTATAAAGGTAGATTGGGTGGTAGGTGGATCAATGGGACGTGAGGATAGCCCTTTTAAGGGCTAATCCTCACGTCCCCTCACTTTTTTGATAACTTTTATTCCACATATATTTAAATTTACTTATGCGGCTACCGGGGCGTGGAGTAGCCGCATATGAGATTACACGAGGCGGCTACTCCACGCCCCGGTACCCACTTTACCCCTCCTACTCACCCATCTTCGGCGCGCAGCTCCGCATAGCTGCGCACCCTCGTCCGGCGATCCTGCCGTCTGCGCATGCGCAGAAGAGCAGGCCCGCGCCTGCGCGGTCACTGCTCCGAAACAGGCGCGGGCCTGCTCTTCTGCGCATGCGCAGACGGCAGGGTCGCCGGATGAGGGCGCGCAGCTACGCCGAGCTGCGCGCCGAAGATGGGTGAGTAGGAGGGGTAAAGTGGCTACCGGGGCGTGGAGTAGCCGCCTCGTGTAACCTCAGATGCGGCTACTCCACGCCCCAGTAGCCGCATAAGTACATTTAAATATATGTGGAATAAAAGTTATCAAAAAAGTGAGGGGACGTGAGGATTAGCCCTTAAAAGGGCTATCCTCACGTCCCATTGATGCACCTACCACCCAATCTACCTTTATAGGTAGATTTGTGGTGGTAGGTGCCCTTTAAGGTCAACCTATTCCTGTTTTTTAGGTGGCAACAGCTCAAGCATTATGTTTCTTCACTGTCTAAGGATTTGGGATCATAAGCTGACTTATCAGTGCTTGAAACTATATGTTTAAAAATATAATGCTCCGGATCTTCCTGATTTTAGAAGGAAGGAGTCAATGAACAACAAATATACAAAGATTACTACAGTCATAGTGCCTGGATCCATGAGTAAGTGTTACTGATTTATCTATGCTTGATTTTGATGGTAGATTTCTTTTAACCTGTCTTATATAAAGATTAATGAAAATCGAGTGGCCATTTTGCTGGGCAGAGATGCTGTATTTCAAAAGACCAACCACATGGTTGGTAATCTTATCCAGCACAATGAGGCTCAGAATGAATGAGGTTCAGATATGCTGACCCAATTACCTCCCTTAGTCCCTCGCCAAGCACCCTTTCATGCCCTTCTCAAATGCTAGCAAAACACTACCATTTAAGATTATTTCAGGGCTTCTATGACAGCGCACTGGCGCAGAAAACCTGATAAATAAGCCCAAATTTATTTAGGTTCCATTTAACTTTTCTTTTTTGTTTGTCTTTTCATGTTTTTCTTACTATTTTTTCAAGGTTCTGTTTGTAGTTAGGGAGTTTTTTTCCTCCCAAAGGGGGTGGGGTTGGGAGAGTTTCATGGGTTATTAGCATGTAGACTTATGATAACAACCATTACATATTTGTATTCATTTTTTAGGAGGCATGGACCTTTACTGCTTTTTGCGGATACTACATAATATTTGTTTGTATTATATTGTTTCTTACATTTGACTTATTCGGGTGTGCTGTTAACAGGCTTGTTTCATGAATCTTGCATTTAGATGTATAACACATTGTCACAGGTGCCCCCCACCTGTGCCCCTCTCCATGGTTCCCCCTTGGCCTCACTTACCTCTCCACGATCCTGCTCCCATCCAGGCTAGGCCACGCGCGCGTCCCCGCTCCCTAGGGCACATGCGTGTCGGCACTCGAAGATTTAAAGGGCCAGCGCACGGCTTCGACTTCCAGGTTTCCATAAGGACTTTGTTACAAACGTAAAACATAATAAAAATGATTATGAACACAATTAGAGATGAGCGAGTATACTCGTCCGAGCTTGATGCTCGTTCCAGTATTAGCGTACTTTTGCCTGCTCGATAACCAGCTTTCACTTAAGGAAAAACAGTGAAGAACAGTGAAGAATACAATGAAAACAGTGAACACAGTGAACACAGGATCATTAAAGTGAAGAACACAGCGAAGAACACATTGCAGATGTTTCCATACATCTGCTTACTTATCCGAAGACACGAGTGCCAAGCGGTGTTCTTCACAATAGTATGTGAAGAACAATATGTGTGAAGAACACATTGCAGATGTTTCCATACATCTGCAATGTGTTCTTCACACATATTGTCCTTCACATACTATTGTGAAGAACACCATTCTGCACTCGTGTCTTTGGATAAGTTAGCAGATGTACGGAAACATCTGCAATGTGTACTTCAGTGTTCTTTCAAAGTGTTCTTTCAGTGAAAAAGTAACGAACACTCGAGCATTTTACTGCTCGCTCATCTCTGAACACAATCATTGTAGGCAATTTGATATGTTTGGTGTAAATTAGGGCAATGTATTCTCCAAGAACAGTAAGTTCCCCTAATGATGAATCAGTCCCAGTACAATGCCTGTCTGCATACTTCTGCATACTTCTTCAAGCTGAAGTGTGAGGTACTGGATCACACTCCCTCTGGTTGCACCAGTTTGGGCTATTACCTGCTCGGTTATTGTGTGGATAACTGTAGTACCTCTGTTATTTTTTATGCACTGCACACACCCTGTGAAAAGTTTCATTCCAATTCTCAAACTGGACATTAGTAATTTGAAGTATTACTGTATGATTGATAAAAATGTTTTATTTTGCAAGCTTGCTGAATGCTGGAACTAAGATGATGCCTGACTGTGGATACTGGCAGCACACATCCTGGAATAGATGGATGTCTTGTACCCAGCCAGTTCCTGGAAATCACAGAGAAGTTCTACTATCAAAGTCACAGATTCACTGAGCATGATCAGAACTATCACATTCATAAAAGGACTATGGGGAAGTGATGCTGTAGTGCTATGTGCCTTTGCGATTATGTGATAATCAAACAACCAATCGTCTATGTATTTAATTCTTACTAACTGTGAAGTCCCTCCTCCAAAGAAGTTTGTATATAATGTTACTTGTTGGCAAAAAAGGCAGAACTACTTCCTCTTTTGGTTGGTACTATTTCCTGCTGAGATCTTTACACTATACTCCAGGTTTAGTGTGATTTCTTTGAGCTCACTCAGCAGCCTATGTAAAGTATTAGAATACCTGAGGTCGTGTAAGAAAAGGAAACCTGACAGTAATAATCTTCAAATTGTCACACAGGCAAATTGTTTATTTTTGTAAAAGTTTTTCTGCAACGAATAGTAATAGTTAATGACAAAGGTGTATGTTTTTTAGTCTTTTTGCCTCCACATGTATAAGGCTTAGGAAACACAAAATGCAAACTTTATGTAAGGTCCCATAGGTCTTTATGCAACATTTTCTACTGTCAGGTTGCAGTGGCAAAGAGCACCCACATTTGGGCTGTCTATGCTACAGCTGAACAAATATTTATCTGCTGAACTGTTCTGCAGTTTAAATACCCAAGGATTTTTCTCGACTTTCCCATTTCTCTTAGCTAACTCTCCTTGGCGCCCTACAATCTGGTATCTGCTCTACTGAAACTGCTCTTACTAAAGTCTCTGATAATCTCCTCTTTGCTAAATCCAAAGGTGACTATTCTCTCTTCATTCTTCTGGATCTCTTGGCAGCATTTGATTCTGTGGATCACCAGCTCCTCCTCAGGATGCTTCACTCCATTGGCCTGAAGGACACTGCACTTTTTTAATAAATACATTTTTAATAAAATTAATTTGTGATTTTAAGGTGTGGTTAAGTTCATTCTTCTGTGTTGAGCATTGTCTATGATGGAGTTCACATTTTTCAATTTTTGGAGGGGGGTCCTGGAAGAGAGTGGACCCAGCTCATAAGGTTGTACTGTAGGAAGAATTGTGTATTAATTTTTATATGTATAGATGTTTTGATTTGTGGATGGGATTTGTTCTGAATCCTATCCTGTATGCTGCAATTCTAAATCACGGTGGCTAGGTGATATGTACATGATAGCTAACCTGCGGTGAATATAATGTATGTGCCCTCAATCTACAAGTTTTAAGGTTTTAAGGGTAAAACACAGAAAATTTCCAGTTTAAAGAGGATGCCAACATTAAAATGATAAGAAAATGGATCTCAGCCTTAATTTGTAAACTCTCTTAAAATAAAAGAAAGACCTGTTCACTTTGAGGTAATATATTATAAATAATATGGAAAATACTCTAATAGTATCTTAAAATGATAGATAAAAAATGACCTAGAAGCCATGTGATTTACTGAAGGTCATTCAATGTTGTAGTATAGATGTGCGTTAAAATGGAAATGAAGAAAGCTGAATGCTACAGTTCAAGAATATTTGCTAGTGTATTTCTTCAATTGCATTTTCCTGTTTTAAAGCCAGATTGTGTCCCATGCATATGAATAGGAGTCCTCACTTGCTGGGTGACCCATATTGTCTCACCTCATGTCACAATCTTTTTTTATATGTCCAGCACTATATGATTGATGAGGTTAAAGGTTAGACATCTTCTCATGAGATTCAAAATATCTCAGCTGTATTAAAGAAACAAATCTAAAACATGATTGCTGGAGATTGATCTGTTATAAAGCCTAATGTATATATATTCTGCTCGGGATAAAGGCTTCACAAAATGCATTTAAAATTTAAATGCAACATTGCTCAATGTGCCATGAAAGCAGAAAATAAAAATAACACAGAAAGAAAAATAATCAGAATTATATATTTTATATATGGGTGTAATTTTACTCATGTTCAATGATTTATTTGGAAGTTACTCAATTTTTGACAAATTTAATAGAAAATGCTGACATGCTATTTTTATGTCAGCCCATAAAAATATGACCAAAGGCCATGTGTTTTTATTTTATTGAAATTGAGTATTGAATGATATATGCAAAGAGAGATTTATTTGAACCCACAAGCCATTGTGCTTCAATTACTATAGTATTTTAATACTGAAAAAAACAGTATCATGATTTAATCAGACAACCAAGGGAACAGAGAAATTGTATGCAATAATTCAAATTTATTGAAATAAACAAGAAGTTTTGCTGAAATTCTGCAAGTGAAATGTATTATAGTTAGTTGCGCTACTCAGACACAGATGAGATAGATGGATGGAAAGAAAGAAAGAATGATAGATAGATAGATAGATAGATAGATAGATAGATAGATAGATAGATAGATAGACAGTAATAACTTACAAGTACATGGACTTGGGAATAAGAAGAATTAATAATTAGGGGGAAAATAGTTAGCACCTGCTGAAACATAAAGTAAGCACACATGGTGGAACTCTGATCTACATGTTCAGTGAAGATCCGCATTAGGTAGGATAAGTAAAATTAATAAGAGCTACAAATAACTGAAATATCTTTGTATTACATTACAATTTATTTGGAAATCATAATGCAAGAAACAACTTGTCATAGAATAGTCTTGTCATAAGAATAAAATATTATGTGGTGCCCAGTATTTAAAAGTTTAAAGGGTAACTGTAAAGCTTTTTTTTTTTACAAATCAATAGCTCTTGGGATGTAAAACAACTTTGCCTATTATTTTTGTTACCAAAATCCAGCAGTTTATTTGCTACAGACCTCAGATTATCTCAGTGCTGCAGTAGCTGCTTCCTCTGCATGTGCTGATAAGCCTGGAGTCCGTAGTATAAACATATTCTATGGACTCCTGGGAAGGGAGGGGCTGCTGCCCACAAAGGAAGAGGTCATGTGACAGAGCTGTCTGTGTATTAGACTGTGGATACAGATGTCTCCTTAGTGCCGACAAAGCACAGACTGTAGACTTCATGTAACTGGTTTACTTAGGATTTCTTTCACGTATTACATGTTCGCTACTCCTCCATGTGATGAAAGCTATCAGGCCAGTCACCATATATATCCTATATGTGCACTGTACAGTGTTCAGTGGATTAACTTGTAGGAAACTAAATCGATTTAATGCTAAATAACTTTGAGAAAGAACACAAGGTATTATGGGATCTGTGGGCAAGCTAACTAGTCTCAGCTTGAGGGCATATACTGACAGATATAAGTCTCTGCCCACATGTCGAAAACTTTCAGAACAGAAAACTTTGGAAAGAAAAAGATGGGCAGCACAAAGTAGATATCATTCTGTTTGCTTTTAAAGGAGGAATCACAAATAATAATTTGGTAAAATCATTAGTTATGCTTTAAGGGGCAATGGGCTTAAAAATGAATCACCATTTGAGATCATTTTTAATATTGTGTTATGTGAAGTGTTTCTAAAGAATTTGTTAAGAAATTCTGCTTAGTTTGTAAAAAAATATCCTTAGTAACAGATTTTACCTCTGTAAAGATGCATATTCTATCCTACATAGAGTATGTCTATTAAGGCTGACTACATGCTTGGATCTAATCGTCATGCGTTTGTTAATCCAAATTGGAACAGTAATGATTAAACATTTCTGCTGTCTACCTGGCTATAGTAAAAATCTTATCAACCCCTTATCTGCACATCTTTCCTTATTAAGCTAAAAGTGAAGATAAAAGAAAGAGAGAGAAACAGAATGAAACGAATGATCATGTAAGAATATAGGGAGAGAACACAATGAGGCTTATATACTAAGAGTCCTGCAGATCAAACTTTAGTAGGATATTCTGACGTTTTTGGATTTGAGCCTGGGATTTTGGCGCAGGCGATTGGATTGTGGTGCAGTGGCGCCGGCTTTCATGCAACAAAAAACGGGGGTGGGGGGGGGCGTCGGACAATCCACTGATTCAGACAAACCACTGGATTTAACTTTAAAATTGTGTTGCATACAGTGCACTTATATACACCGGGAGGAAGATGGTGAACTCCAGAGGACCTGATCGGGGAAGCCGCACATTCAGGAAATGGGCCACATGATCTTATTGAATCGCAGCACAATGTATTGTCATCGTACAATGCACTTTCGGGAAATATATCTGCTGTCTGTTGGATAACCGATGGGAGATGGGACATAGGATGGAATAGTAAAAAGAGAGTTGAAATTTAATGCAATTAGTGAGTGTGATAGGGTTTCCTAAGGAGATGAGTTTTAAGAGCACCTAAAGAGCATCCTAAAGTAGTATAAAACTCTTCACTCATTTTACTATTATCACAAGATTACAGTGAAAGATAACATCTCCGTAGATAACACCATTCAAAAAAGGTATTAGAAGCACCTTATATTCTCCCGTTCTTAGGGTTCATTCACACGTGTGCTGGAGAGGAGGAGGCTCTATCTTTTTGCGGTGTGCGGCCCGGATCCCAGCCATGCCGATAATTGCCGTCTATGGGGACGTACATGTGGCCGCAAATTTGCGGCCGCATGTACGTCCCCGCAGACGGCCATGTGAATAAGCCCCTTAGCACAATGACCTCTGCACAGGTCAAAGAGCATATCTAGTTCCAAATTTCTGTGACATTGAGGGGTGCACAGACAATACTTTGCTATGGTGTGCAGTGCTATTGTTCTTATTGATGGTGTTCATGTTACTGTTTTCTAATATGATTGTGGTTTTGTTAGCTTTAGAAGGAGCTCAAAGACATAGACAACATTATTGGCTTTTGTGTAGAAAGCTAAAATTAATCCATAGTGTTTATACTGATTCCTCCAGTGGATGGAGAAGATGGCATAGGTCTTTTGCCACAACTTCCAATCAGCGTTGTGTTTATAGGCAGGCTCTGGTCTTAATGGAGAAAGTGAGTGTTTTCTAATGAGTGCATGTTATTACTCAGCACCCTCTTTATTCTGAGTTTACGCAGGACATACACCATTGGCGAAAGTCAAAGACAGATGGAGGAAGCTTATCACTGCAAATACAATATGAATGAACCTATTACTTACATTGATAAATTTTAAGAAGTAAACATCTCAGTCCTTTCTATAGAAGACAACACCAAACACCATTAGAAGTCCAGGAAAAAGTCCCCAGATGTTATCCATGGTTCCTCACTGGATTCTAATAACAGGGACATTCCCTGGGTATATGTGGACAGTTGCACCAATGCGCCAATGCGACAGGTTATCTATAGAGACCAGATAGGTGTTATGCCTCGTAGAGCCAAATATGGGATTATGGCCATCAATATAATCCAGCATGCTAATGATGAAGTCATACCAAGGTTCTTCTGTCTCTCTTGTTTATTGGTCTATTTCCTTCTCCATTTCAACAAATTTAATGAACTGTCCCTTGTCACCTTATATATTTATTTTAACACTTGAAACTTTTCTTTAAATATTTAGGTTGAGTGGGGATGCATCAGGGTTAAAAGTTGGAAAGACTGAACACAAGAAGTGGATTTATCACCATTTTTTATACTTTCTTGTATAGTTTCTTATGCTACTTTTTGAGACTATTTTGTCACATTTGTGAAGTTGTGACTTTTTGTTTCAACTGTGACGAAACGGTCTAAAAAAGATGTACAAAAAACAAACGTATTTTAAAGAATTTGCAGGCTCTTTAGAACATTTGTATGGCAATATAAACCAACCCGTTTTTTCACATGATCTGTTGTATCTCCCTAAAATGCAAAGGGGATTGGGATGCCGATTGTCTATTCTTACTGTACTGCATCTGATTGGTTGATTGCCATAGACACTGAAACCAAGTTATGGGTTGATATGGATTCCAGTTCCAGGGAAAGTTGCTCCCTGGTTATCAAGTTCATCCTTTCATCAAGTTGTTCATCCACTGGTCTTACATACACTGACTATTTCTGCCATTTCCAGTTTAGCAAAATCCAACAGATAAGGGATTCCTTATATAGTTAGAGGACACATATAAGGAATCCTTCATTTTTGAAAGAAGGGGCATGGTTGTCCCTAATGGATTTGCAACAGCAGCATGAAACTAACCCCTTGTGATTTTGCAGTCTCTTCAATCACACCATTACTTACACAGTGGAGTCATACAATGGCTCATTATCATGCCATCTGGTGGCTGCTGCAAGAGCTTGCATACCAGTGTCATGGAAAAAAACCCTCCTTCAATTAGGGGTTGAGGACACCAGACACTTAGAAGAACTTACTGAGAAGCTACTTTATAATTTTACTCCACTTTTTGAGGTAGGGAAGGCCTGTTTCCAATTCCAATAATTTGGGGAGTACGAAGCCCTTTTTGCATGCTGCGATACCTTGCATATCATATATATATATATATATATATATATACATATATATATATATATATATATATATATTGCTAAATAAATCTTTTAAAGAAATAAAAATGAGACCATTTAAGAACAGAAAAGTACAGGTGCCTTGGTATTGAGGCTGCCTTGTCTCCCCTCCTCAGTCATTAACTTTTTACCACAAATGATTTGAAGATCAGTTCTTTTCATATTGGCATTGCAACACCTACTTATTGTGATGTTTCTCTATTTGCAACAACTCCAACCAATTCACTGTGATATGTTTGGGGTAGCTAACAAATACAGTTGAAGGTAGCATAAGGATTTAAGAACTACTGTATAGTGCAATGATGGTGTAAGGATTCAGGGGTAGTGGACCCACTGTACCATCATGAGCAATGGGGTAATTCGACACCTGGAAGTGGAGTTAAAGCGGCACCCGGTATCCCGCCGCAGCTTTGCGGTGGGATACCCCCAGGTCGATCCACAATCCACATAGAGCAAAATTGTGGTCGGGGACAGGCAGGAGGTCAGGACGGGCAACATGGAATCAAAGTCAATGACAGAGCAGAAGATCAGGGTTGGAAGCAGAGGAGCATAGTCAGGAATGTAACCAGGGTCACAACGGGAACTCACAATATGGCATAAGGAACAAGCTTTCTCTAGGGCACAAGGCATAAAGATCCAGCAGGGTATTCAGGAAGAGGCTGGCCCTCTAATTTACGAGAAGCTGGCGACCATGTGTCCTAGGAGGCAAGGAGGGGGACAACTCTGGATGGGGAAAAGTTGAGTCAGATTGCCGCTGCTGAGCATGGGAACAAAGTGGTGCATGGGTGCGCATGCGACTTTGGTCACGGGTCACAGGAGCACCCATTGACAGATGAGTATAGCATAGTTTTTTCATGTAAACTCTACAATAGTTAATAGACAGTATTCTCTATAGCTTTCATTTCTTTAATAGAAATACCATTGTGCTATCGTACCATAGGAAAACTCCTGTTTATTTATCAAGGCAAAAAGATGTCATAGAGTGGTTTCTAAGTTAGAATCATTTCCTGCTGCAGTAAATTTCCAAGTTAGGGGAATTTAAAAATGTTATCACTAGAGATGAGCGAGTATACTCGTCCGAGTATACTGCTCGGTCGAGTATTAGCATACTCGGACCGGCTCGTTACTCGGACGAGTATCTCGCCGGCTCGAGATCGAGCAGTAAATTAATAAAATAAATTGAATAAAAGTATTTTTATTGTAAAAAAAAAAATATTACAGATGTTTTACTTGTAAGAACACATTGAAATAACACTTTTCTTCACTTTCCAGGTGTTCGCGCGTGTCTCCCGCTAGGTTCGGAGATGTTTGGAACATCTGGAATGTGAATAATATTGTTCTTTCAATGTGTTCTGCACTTAAATGGTCCTGTATTCACTGTTTTTAATGTTTTAATTCTATTCTTCACTTTGCAGCTGTGCGCGCGTATCTCCGAACCTAACGGGAGATACGCGCGCACACCTGCAATGTGAAAAATATAATTAAAACATTAAAAACAGTGAATACAGGAGCATTTCAGTGCAGAACACATTTAAATAACACTATTCTTCACATTGCTGATGTGCGCGCACATCTCCGACATTATCGGAAGACACGCGCTAACATCTGCAAAGTGAAGAATAGAATTAAAACATTAAAAACTGTGAATACAGGACCATTTAAGTGCAGAACACATTGAAAGAACACTATTCTTCACATTCCAGATGTTCGGCGCACATCTCCGAACTTAGCGGGAGACACGCGCGAACACCTGCAAAGTGAAGAATAGTGTTATTTCAATGTGTTCTTACAAGTAAAACATCTGCAAACATCTGAAAAAAAATTTTTTGCACTGTTCTTTTACTGTTCAGTTTTATTAAAAAAATGCTCGGGTCTCCCATTGACTTCAATGGGGCTCGTTATTCGAGACGAGCACTCGAGCATCTAGAAAAGTTTGTCTCGAATAACGAGCACCCGAGCATTTTAGTGCTCGCTCATCTCTAGTTATCACCCCTAAACTTCAATGGTAGAGATTTACCACTGAATGAAACTGTGCAGAGCTAGACTAGACAGTTTTATGCTGTGCCAGATGCAAATACGTTAACCAAGATTGAACACACACATTTAGAGAAACTGTTAATATTATAGTGAGCATGTAGCATTTATCATAATGAAAGGATGTTTCATCTCTAAATAGATTTAATACCATGAAGCTTGTTGGAAAACGTTAATGAAACTATTGTTTAGCCCTCAATAAAGAGGGATGAAAAACCCAACAATGAATGCATAAAACATTGTGGTAGTAAAAATAAAGACTTTATTGAAACAGAATTGCATCACAGGCAACAGATCAAATCATATTGACATAGACATTGATATAGACATATTGCACAATGTAAGTATGTGTAGGCATCAATGGCCGTATACAGATACAAGACAGTACTGATGGAAGAGCAGAAAATATATAACAATACTTTGAAGAAAGTTGACAAGAAATAGTGCAGGTAGCTTACCCATATTCATTTGACCGTTGCCCGGGATAGCAGCCGAAACTCGCGTTTGGGTTGCTGCTATCCTGGGCAACAGGATCAGAGCTCCAGCATCAGAAGAGAAACAGGATTGCTGGGGAATGAAAAAAGGAAAGTAACCAAGTTTTTTTTTAATTTATTTAATACCCAGGAAGAGGGGGGATAGGGGGCCACAATATGAGAGGGATCATGGAGGATAGAAGGCCACAATATAAGAGGAATCATGGAGGACAGAAGCAACAATATAAGATGGATCATGGAGGACAGGAGGCCACAATAAGAGGGAGGATGGAGGACAGGAGGCCACGATTTGAAAGAGATCATGGAGGACAGGAGGCCACAATATGTGGGAGGATGGAGGAAAGGGGGCCACAATTTGAGGGAGGATAGAAGACAGAAGGCCATGATATGAGAGAGATGGAGGACAAGAGGCCACAATGTGTGAAGATGGAGGATAGGAGTCCACAAAAGTAAAGGATGTATAAAATTAAAGAGGGGTATTATATGTTGTTGAGTTGAATTAGGGGGTATTTTATGGGTCAATATGGGTGGTTGGCAACCAGGAGGCCCATAATAATATGTGGAGGCCATTAAGGTCAATATTAGACTTTGGGGGTGGAGCAGGGGGCAGTGGAGGGACAATAGGAGTGGTTTCCAAAAACGGGAAGGGACTTTTTGTCCCTCTTTCTCTACCACAAAAGTTGGGAGGTCTAAAAAGAATCTGTACTTCACATTATTACATTGGTTCTATAAGTGTCCATATTTAGCAACCTTCAGAAAAAAGAAAGATGGATTCATTATTTACAGACTTATAAATGTATTAGATAGAATGGAAGTGTCACGGGTGCTCCCGCGATCCCTGTCACGCATCGCGGGCGCATCCGTGCTCTTTCATGTGCCCCCGCTGCTGCCCGGTGTCACTTACCTCTCCCGGCTCCTGCACTTCCTTGGACTGCCGTGCGCGCGCGCGTGTCCCCGCCTCCTAGGGCGCGTGCGCGGCTCCTGCCGAAAATTTAAAGGGCCAGCGCACCGCTAATTGGTGCACTGGCTGAACACCTCACCTTTAAGAATCCTGCCTCTTCCTGTGTTCCTTGCCGGATCTTTGTGCCTCATAGCCTTAGAGAAAGCTTCCAAGCGAGTATTCCTGCGTTCCCGTGTATTCCTGCTTTCCCGTGTATTCCTGTGTATTCCTGTGTGTTCCCGCTCCTGTGTCCTGTGTTGCCGTGTTACCTGAGTTCCTCCGTGTTGCTGTGTGCCTGTGGTCCCGTTCCCACCTGCCTGGACCTCCTGTTGCTGACCCCGGACTTGGACCTGACGTTGCATCTCTGCCGCCTGCCCTGACCCTGTGCCTGGACCTGTCTACGAGATTGTCATCCGCTAAGGTACCTCGACCTCGGCTGCCACCGTGGGCTAGTCACACCTGGGAACGACCTAGTGGTATCCTGCCGCAGCAAGTCCAACCCGCTTTGCGGCGGGCTCTGGTGAATACCAGGTGCCGCTAGGCTCGGGTTCCGGGTGTTGGCTAGTTACATCTCCTGTGGTGGTCCAGAGGATCCACTGATCCTAACAGGAAGTTTACAAATATAATGTTATACCATATAATAATTAATGTTAATGTGTTTTGTGGTAAAAAAAAAAGTCAATAAGTTTAAATGTCTACTGCCACATATGTGGTGCTATATCTTGAATTCAATTTACTCTATTCCATATGGAGTATTTACAGCCATCATTATTGGTATGAGCTTGACTAGAAAATATTAAGAACTACAGAACTCCAAATAAAAACAATGATACTAACATAATACAGAATTGCTGTAAATGAAGTAACTATTAAACATCTGTCTTTAAATTTTATCCACCATAAATGCAATTCCCAGGTGTACAATTCCCAGTGCAGTAATGTAGATACATGTGGAAAGTAAAGCATATAAAGTTTTGGAAAGAAAGTAAAATAATATAAGCATAACACACTTAAAATTAAATGAACAAAAATAAATTAAACATATTTAATATCACCAGTTTTATGCCAAGCAGAATACTGTATTATATTTTTAATTCATGGTACCATATTACAAATAATACAAATAATCTTAACAGATTTTCAAATGCATAAAAACATAGTAGAATATATCTTTAAGGCGGATCCAGTGGACAGACACACATTGGGTCATGATGCTAAACCCGGTTTTCAGCTTTCTCTTCCTATTGCCCTCTAAATAGAGGGTAGACAACTAGAAAACAATCCCTCCTTATGTCTAAGTGCACACATGGATCATGAGAAACAAAAAACACAATTAAGCAGAGCGGACAAACTGGGTCAGCAATAGCGGGAAAAACAATTACAAAATCGCAATCCAGTAGTGAAAAATACAGGCCAGAGATCAAATAACAGAAGGTTAGAAAATACACAGAGCAAGTGAGAACAAGGCTTGACAAAAGTTTGACCAGCAAGGAGTGTAGCCTGTGGCGAAAACTTATAGGGAGGTTAGGCCCTTTTGTAAGTGGAAAAAGCAAGCAAGGATAGGAATCACAGAGTTAACTCTTACAAGATAAAGGCAGAGTTCGGGGTGAAGGCTATGAGGTCAGTCAGCCACTAGAGCCTAGTTCAACATCTCCTAAACCATCTAGCATGGATAGAGGAGGACACTGATTAGGAGTGCCAGGTTTGGAGGGGTTCCGCAAGTGATAAAGCTTGAGGAGGCCATACAGTAACCTATATACATATAGTACTGCTACAGACACATGCACACATACAGACTTGTAAAAATACAGGCACATGCACACACATGCACAAACAGACATTTGCAGACACATACATAGAGACTTGTGTGCACTGTCAGGTGGCAATGTAAGGGTCATGGTTTTCACTAACTCTGTTAATTGCAACAATAAATCAGGAGTTTTAACAATTATATTGACTTCCTAAAAATATTACTGTTATTTGAGGTTTAATCTCCTGACTTGTGGCTGCAGTTAACAAAAATAAAAAAGGAGGCATGAGCAAAAGCAGGACGATAATGAGAAAGCAAACCTTCTTTCCGGATACCTGGGGTTGTGCTAGGTCTGAGACTGTTAATGGTGAGGAGAAAGATTAGAACTTGCACAGTCCTGCTATAATCCCCCCCCCCCCTCCTCTCTTCACACTCTCCCGACTGCTGGCTGGAGGAGTGAAGAGAGATATGAAAATGCAGCAGCTACTGTTTCAGTGGCCCCACCTCTCTGGTGCCAAGGGTGGTGGCATGTACTGCCCTGTGCTCAAAATGGCCCTGCCTTAGTGTCAGGATGCACCCATAAAGGGTGAAGTTGGGACCAGGAATGGTGGTTGAGCAGGGCAGTTATGATTTTAATGGGAATGGTTCCTGAACTTCCTAGACAGCCCTTAATATCACATTTTCTATTTTTTCAGGGTTTTTTTAGCAGAACAGAAAAACTGACACAACTATACGGATGTGGACTTTGAGGAAAGTATGTCAACTGGTTTTCTTGTACAAATTAAGCTAGAATTCAAACACATTTAGATTTTTAAAACTATCCTAATGTTCCGATTTAAACAGTTTATAATTTTCAGAATCTACTATTTCCTTTAAAGTGGCTTTATGGCTTTTGATGACTTAGAGGACAAAACTCACAATGGACTCCATCAATGGACACATGATCCAGGCATTCAGGCCAAGATAGCTATACAGGTCAAGTTTATGCTGCAGTGACATTTCCTTGTGTATCTCAAAATAGTAACAATGCAGAAAAAAGTTTACTTTTAAGAATATTATCTCATGACATAAGTCAACATTTCCTCTCAACAGCTGCTATTTGTTTTAGGCAAAAAAAAAACTAATTTAGAAAGACGACATCTTTCTGTTGTATTTTATTTTATATCCAAAAACCTAATAACACAATAGAAACGGCTCCATTTTTATTAGGTGTCAGGTTTCTGCAGTCTTGAAGCAAAACATGTGGGAATTTATTTTTGCCATCATATTTAAATTTGGGTGGAAGCAAGATACTGATTTAACGTACCTTGTTTCCATTTTTAAAGTATTTTGATACAGTAATTGTTGCTTCAGGTGGGTCCTCAAGTTGAGGAAGCAGAAATCTGTTAATTATATTTTTTTCCTTTGACATTTAATTTATAGTTGCAGATTCCATTTTATTTTCCCATGGTTGTAAAGTTACAATTATTTTCTCTTAGTACTATAAAGCATGTGCCTTATTTCAGTTTGCACTGACTTCTCCTTGCAACAATTGTATTAACAGAAAATGTACCGCAATAAAGACCCTTTGTGCTACACAATTGTAAAACATGGAGATAGTTAGATAGATAGACAAGACTTTGTAGATATACTGAAAGATAGATATATAGATGATAGATAACATATTAGACACTGTCCATAGATTAGATAGAAGGCTAGATAGATAGATAGATAGATAGATAGATAGATAGATAGATAGATAGATAGATAGATAGATAGATAGATAGATAGATAGATAGATTGAATACTGGATATATTGAACGATATATATAGATATATATAGATATATAGATTGAAAGACGATTAGATATATAGATATGGGAAAGATATGAGATAGATATCTATTCACCTTTCACTCCATTATTCTATCTATCTATGGCATATTATCTATCTAATCTATAGATAGATAATAGATAGATTGAAAGGTGAATAGCTAATTAGATACAAAGCTGTAAAAGGAAAAAAGCAGTACTCCAACACAGGTAGACGGGGAGTAGTTAGAAAGATGAATATATTCTTATCTATTATACTGACATGAAAATTGTGAAATTTATGTAAATTAAATTGATCAATACAGAACCGTGATATTTTTCAATGTACAGATTGAACTTGGAAGTGATAAATGTTTGCATACCAATAAAATTTAATTCATATAGCTTACAAAAGTAGAACATTGCCCTTTTATACTGATTATAAGGAGTGCTATCTAGACATGACATCTGGATATAGATTGTGATTGTGTTGACAGTACAATGATTTACCTAGGAAATGTGACTACCTTTCATAAAAAATATCTGTGACTCCATAAATCTCACATCCATCTGCCAAGGATTTTGTTCCTTATTGTAATAACCACTGTTTTAGAAATTCTGTTCATGTGCTATAGGAACTGCTGTTCCTTCATTTCTTTACCCTTTCTTTTTTTTTTCTTACATCTAAGTCAGTAAACTATGATGTATGTGTCTCGCCTTGAATAACGTTATTATATGATGCTGTTGGAGCGCTGAATAGCTTGGCTGTGGACTGCTGAACCCTTTGAATGTAATTGTTTTAACACCATGAAATGAAGTAATGCATAAAATTGATAATAAACGGATATCTCTCTGCCTCTGCATGTAAATGAGCACTTAGCACCAGGGCACAGATGCCACCATTGTTTCCCCACTGAAATTGACAAAGTAAGTGAAAATATCTACCAAGAGCTTGGAAAGTACGGTAGCTGGATTTTCATTATGTCAGATTTTTCACAGCGTAGAAAACAGGGCTGTCTAGCCAGCCATTGAAAAGAGTATGTCTAATGCCAGTCTGTTATGTACTGGCATACATTCTTTTACAGACAAAGTTAACAAAATAATTATCACAGTTTTTTGTCGTTACTAAACCTGTCAAGAATTCTTTGGGGTATGACTTGCAGTCTCTTGGTGTTCCACATTTGCAAATGAAAAAGTTTGTAGTTACTAAAATAATACTTACACTCATTGGAGTTTAGTCTTGGAGTTATAACTCAAAAATATATTTAGAAGTACATTTTCTATTCAACATGTTACCGAAAAATATGGAAATTTGTCCATGTAACGTTTTGTATAGTTGATAAAAAATTCTACAACATTTGTTTTCAACTATTTAGATCATAACAACATTCTTTATGTGAATGTTTTTTTCTTTGTTGTCGGTATATATTCGGCAGCAAAATATTTCCCTAATGATTTCCCTAACATACTGTATATGGTTCAGATTGAGTGTTAGATAAAGTTTTGCATTTGCTTGTGAGTCAAAGTAAACCATGAGATTTAAATTAAATTAGTAATAGTACTTTTCTGCATATATAGAACCTTTTTTAACAGTGGTTTAGATGTAAAAAATCACAGATTTATAAAATTTAGGGTTCTTTTAGACAAAACCATAAAGCTGCATCAATTGATTTTCATTCCAGTATTAAACCTATTTTTAGCACATTGGGGCACATGTATCATAGTTTGGTCTCTCTGAGGTGAATTTTAGAGACTTTTGGCGGCTAGTTTTTGCACCTTATGTATGATCTTGTCTTTTTACTTGTGATGAATGTTCAGTTTTTCCTATCCTGGCAGGCGCAAATTTTGGCTTCTTTTTGAGACTTTTTGTTGCAAATGTACTAAATGCAATTTGCCTGTGTAGTGGGCGCCAGATTCAGGATCTCATGAATCTGGCGCCCTCTACACTGCCCTGACAGAGTGCACCAACTTTTTTTTTGTGCACCTTTAGCACGGGCGTCAGACTTTGCATGTTATTATTGGTGCACAGTCCCACTGAGCAGCGGAATGCCTCCTAATTTGTGTAGCATGAAGACTTGTGCAGCAGGAACATTTACTAAGGGTCCGCAGAGTGCATTTTCGTCGGGTTTCCAGACGATTTCCGTTTTCCGCCGCATTTAACAGAGGATTTCAGTGATGTAGACAGGAGCACCAGAAGCTCATTTGCATAACTTTAAAAGACAATTTTCCTAAAACTTTCAGGGGGCACACTCCAGCATGTAAATGTGCTTGGTGTACAATTCTGCATCCATGTGGAAAATGTCCTTTAAAATATAATATTTACATCAGAATGTTGCAGTCATTACCCCATGCCCTCTGTCTAAAAGGTATATTCCTCCAAAGTCCATCATCAGGTGTTAGATTTTGAATATATTGAACTTGATAACAGAAAAAAAGCCAATTTTAGAAAGATAATAAATCAAGTAGTATAGAAAATACTACACTTTAAACATTTTCTTTACCAACTATTGTCTAGTGTGGCTTAAAAAGGATGAGTTGCTGAGAAAATTTACGAGGATAAAGAAACAGAGGTGACACTCACCCGGTAAATATCCAAAGAGTCCTTTATTAACTCCAAATGGAGGTGCATATTAACTCCAAGCAGAGGTGCAGGGGGACAAGACACGTTTACGTTCTGTTCTATATTCATTGGTTTGAGAAAGCGCTCTATAGTGCGAAACAGACTATAGCCGTGTCTGGCGTCCCACCGCACCTCCGCTTGGAATTAATTAAGGACTCTGTTTCCTTATCCTCATGATTGCCCTGCCAACACTGGTCCAGCAACCCAGAATTCCTTATTTTCCTGTTGCCTTATTAGCCTACCTATCCTCAGGGTAGTGGGACATTTGGAGTTTGGTGTTGATGTGTGGATGGTACCCGTTCCTTTGTCTTTCTCTTCCGATATTGCTGAGAACATTTAGATCACAGTGGGCTACTGCAGATATTTAGCAAGAGGCCTCCAACCAACTTGGCTTCTGGAAAGGGACACAAAATATTGGAGACATTAACTATAACGACAATGACAGAGTTAGTTAAATTAGTTAAAACTGGTCTTTCTGCTTTTTGTTTTCTTTGTTTTTTTTTTGTTTTTTTTAATAAAGGCACACTACTGGAAGTTTTCTTTCAAGAGCATATTTGTTTTCGAGAAATATTGGTTGACAGATTGTTACACACTGCCTTTTGCAATACTTCTTGTCTGCTGTGCTTTTTTCTATTAAGTTTTAAAAACATACATATATAATAACAGAATAATTTGAGAACAATAAAAGATACTGTTGGCACAATTTGCCAGGTCTTCGTCTCACTGGGCAGAAGCACAAAATGTATTAAAAGCTTCCATTAACTGTCTGCTGTGCTTCTTGTCTGCATACAGTATTTAACCCATGTGCGGGTGCTCATTACGAGCTAGAAACCAACTTTGTTCCTACTTAATTCTAAATTATTTGCCCTTGAATGTTCCTTTGCTTTACTTTGCCACTTGCAGTTGTGGAGAACACATGCTGAAGCTGAAGATTCTCTTTAAAGAACCTTTTCTGAAGCCTATTAAAGCTGATACTGATATGTGTTTATTAGTTTCTTGTCAGGTATTTCATCCATTAACACATTTTCAAAATGATGATTCTTACATATGTAGCACTGTTCCATTTTTCCTACACTTTGAATTATATTATGTATTATATTATATTAATTTTTACATATAAATTAAATTATCTTTCATGGAGGAATATGAACGCTGCAGGAATAAACATGGTTTATTAATCACAGATTCAGTTATCAGAGTTTCTGATTAATTCAAATTAGAATAGGGGCATATTATATGCCTTTTCTGAAGCAGAAAATACTCAGTATGTTATATTTTATAAACTGCATTTATTAATATTACCATATTTTACAGCATATGCCTTTGAACCTCTTTTCAGAAGTCAGTGGTAATCTTATAGGCTGTGTGAATGGAGCACCGTATTGAAACAAGATTTAGTAGGGTGCCCCCTGCAGCATACACCCACTTGTAATACCTGTGATTGGGGTTAGCACCGATTGTGGTTGTTAAGCCTTTTACGGCTGCTGGCAGTGCGTGGGAGCCGCTGACTTGGCCCAACTCCCGGGTAACTCCAAAACTCAAAAAAAAAAACTTTACTCACCTTTACATGCTTCCCCAAAGTATCTTCATTACTGCTGAAGTGAAGTGTCTGAAGTGCTTGCGACTGTCTTTTGGCACTGCAGCACTGCGTCCACCGTGCCACAAAATTCTGGACTAAATTGGGCATGTTAGTGCCGGGTCGAACTGTGCACCATATTTATTTCAGTAAGCCCAATGGGGCTCTGAGATCTATGCGTTTCTGCCTAGATGGCCATAGTCATGATCATGACTAAGGCCGTCTAGGCAGAAACGCGTAGATCTTTTCACGTGTAACTTGGGATATCAAGTTGTGTATGCCCTATTCAGCTTTTTACTTTGTTTAAATAAAGGAAAATCAATTTTTAACTCCACCGGAACCTGTGCTGGCTTAAAGTTTTTTCCTTCCTTGGTACGAAGTCCGGAGTCTCGGGATCGCCCGTGCACGACAGGTGGAGGACAAGCCGGGATTGGTGAGCTGAATTTACCTTTCTTCTCAGCCGCTCTACGTGGAGAGAAGAAGACACTGACCCAGATGTTACAATCCTGCTTGAAGTCTTGCAAGGGCAAGGCAATATTAATAAATTGTTTGGTATTGTCTTGGTCCAATGAACAACATGTTGAGGAGGATTGTTTAAATACTAATTGTAATTGAACCACAATTTTTTTTTAAATCACAAAATTTATTGGGTGAATCATGGATCAAACACCTATTGTAATTTTTTACGATTTTAAGTTCCTTGTGAGAAGACATTCAACATTCTACCAATAACAGCACAAGTTCCAGAATACACAGCATCATGATCACTGGTCTTAGCAGTAGTGATGAGTGGACCCGAAATGCATAATTCGGGTAGTACTGAATTTCCCAGGTTCAACACCCATGAATCCCAGAAGCAGCCATTCAAACAACTAAACCGCTTTCAGCCTAATAGTAACCACAGGCATGTCCTCTCAATGCATGCCTGTAATTTACAAGGCTCGACATGTGTGTGTGCAGTATAATAGCAGGGCACATGTCCAAATGACTTTACACAAAGCAGATAGAGCTAGGGAAAGCTTGCTGCTTAACATAGGGTTGGGCAGCTAAGCAGGGACTAGTAAAACGGTGGCAATTGCCTAGGCCAGAACACTTTGGATGGATGCATCAAACACGGCTTTTTGAGTAACCCGACCAGTTTCGACCAAACAGTCATGTAAACAGAAAATAATGCAAAAAGCAAGGAAACAGTGAAAAGTTGGACAAGTGCGTTGAAATGTTTCAAGAAAGTAAAATATTTATATAATAGATTTAGCTGAGTGTATGAATGTCTGGTAATTCACCAAACTGTGCACAGCCGCTCTCTGTGACTCGGGGAACGTCATAGACTAGGTTTTGAGACTAAACTTATACCCCATGCTTTCAAAATTAACCACCATAAACAGCAGTCATTGGGGGTCATTTACTAAGGGCCGATTCACGGCCATTTACCCGAGCATTTCCAATTTGTGCCGATTTTCCCTGAATTGCCCTGGGATTTTGGCGCACGTGATCGGATTGTGGCACATCGGCGCTGGCATGCACGCGATGGAAAACGAAAACCCGAAGGATTCGGAAAAACCACCACATTTTTAAAAAAAAAGTGTTGCGGGACTCGCGCTTACCTTCACTAGGAATAGGCCGGTGAACTTCAGTGCATTCCGGCGGGCCTTGGGGAACTTCAGCACAGCAGAGCCACCTGGTGGACGTCGGAGGAACTACCTTAGTGAATCCTGGCCGGATGCGAATCCACCGCAGAGAACGCGCTGCTGGATCGCGAATGGACCGGGTAAGTAAATTTGCCCCATTGTATGCTGCTGCTGTGGCAGTTAGAAGCTGAGTCGTCATTAACCCCTTCACTACCGCTCCACGTAAATTTATGGCAGCTTTCACTGTGACTGATTATAGATAGTACGTATATTTTACATCTTGACATTAGCCAACTTCAAACGGCTATATCTCCTGAACACTGGCATTTAGCAAGACAAATCTGGTATCAAATTACCGTATTTTTATAGGCCAGTGCGCCTTATATATGAATTTATACAGAAATGTACTACAGACAAGATGTATTGTACATTTACCAGTGTTTAATAGCTCCATCCCCAGAAATTTCCTGCACCTTCCCACACTGTACACAGGGTCCCTAGCTCCTGAAGTGCCCTGGCACCACAACTAACATTGTGCCCATCCTGCCCTCCCCTAGCACGGAGAGACCGGAGCTGCCATAGTGCAGACCATGAGGCAATCATCATCATCATCAGTAAGAAATCCCCCATACCTGCCAGCCCTGTAACAGGGGAAAGAGAAGGAGCCACTGGGAACCCCACAGGAATAACACCCTGCCTGAGGAGGGAAGGAGAAGGGCATAGGGAGGCAGCTTAACCCCTGCTGCATCACCCTGCATTAACCCCCAGCAGCCCATACCTCTGAGATCGGAGCTCTCTGACACGCTGAAGACAAGTTTCCCGGGAAGTATAGCTGGCTTGAACTGTGCACAGGTCTGCCACCTGCTGGTCATTTTTGGGCACTGCTTTTGATCCTGCGCCTTATACTCCAGTGCGCCTTATATATGAAACTAGATGTCTTAGCAGGCATTTATTAGAGGTGCGCCTTATACTCCGGTGCGCCTTATAGGCCGAAAAATACGGTAAATAGGAGAATTTCCCCTATAATATGTTAAATGGACTGGGTAGGATTCACAGAGCCAGAGATATCAACCCTTTAAGTTTCAATTAAAAAGTGGATTTTTAAGTACAGCTTTTTATTGCTGATTGTAACTTTAAGAATGGATATCTCCGGTCTTGTTGAGCATCCACACACAACCCATATATCATACAAAAGGGGAACTCTACTGTTTAATATGACACCAGAATCTTGTTCAATAGATATAGACATTTGAATTGTGCCACCCTCCAGACGGTCAGCAGAAGGCAGAATATAGAAGAAGCTTCAGTAAAGACTTTCACTTTACAGAATTGATGATGCACATGCACCCTCGGCATCTGTAGCTGAACCTGGGAAACGGTGATGGAATAATGCTGTACATATTTATAACATAGTTTGGCAAAAGTTACTACTTTTTAAAAAAAACACTTTAATTGGAAAAATGACAAAAAATCTTATTTTTTCACATTTGTAGTCAATTATTGGCAAATTTTAAATATGTAATTATTAAAACTATTGTATAAAGTCTCACATGTCTTGAAAAATTTGATTTGATATGTAAAGCTTTTCTAGAGATATCGTCATTTAAAGAAGTATAGCATAGCAGACTGTCAAAAATTGACCTTGTTCTTTCTGGCACCAATGACTGAAGGGGCTAAAATGAGCTCTGAGCTTTGATTGGTTACTATAGGAAATGAGTAATGAGACACTTATATGTGAGGTAAAATTAATGTATGTGTATGTGTTTATGTGTGTGTGTGCATGTACACTCACCGGCCACTTTATTAGGTACACCTGTCCAACTGCTCGTTAACACTTAATTTCTAATCAGCCAATCACATGGCGGCAACTCCATGCATTTAGGCATGTAGACATGGTCAAGACAATTTCCTGCTATTCAAACCGAGCATCAGTATGGGGAAGAAAGGTGATTTGAGTGCCTTTGAACGTGGCATGGTTGTTGGTGCCAGAAGGACTGGTCTGAGTATTTTAGAAACTGCTGGTCTACTGGGATTTTCACACACAACCATCTCTAGGGTTTACAGAGAATGGTCCGAAAAAGAAAATACATCCAGTGAGCGGCAGTTCTGTGGGCGGAAATGCCTTGTTGATGCCAGAGGTCAGAGGAGAATGGGCAGACTGGTTCGAGCTGATAGAAAGGCAACAGTGACTCAAATCGCCACCCGTTACAACCAAGGTAGGCAGAAGAGCATCTCTGAATGCACAGTACGTCGAACTTTGAGGCAGATGGGCTACAGCAGCAGAAGACCACACCGGGTGCCACTCCTTTCAGCTAAGAACAGGAAACTGAGGCTACAATTTGCACAAGCTCATGGAAATTGGACAGTAGAAGATTGGAAAAACGTTTCCTGGTCTGATGAGTCTCGATTTCTGCTGCGACATTCAGATGGTAGGTTCAGAATTTGGTGTCAACAACATGAAAGCATGGATCCATCCTGCCTTGTATCAACGGTTCAGGCTGGTGGTGGTGATGTCATGGTGTGGGGAATATTTTCTTGGCACTCTTTGGGCCCCTTGGTACCAAATGAGCATTGTTGCAACGCCACAGCCTACCTGAGTATTGTTGCTGACCATGTCCATCCCTTTATGACCACAATGTACCCAACATCTGATGGCTACTTTCAGCAGGATAATGCGCTGGAATCATCTCAGACTGGTTTCTTGAACATGACATTGAGTTCACTGTACTCAAATGGCCTCCACAGTCACCAGATCTCAATCCAATAGAGCATCTTTGGGATGTGGTGGAACGGGAGATTCGCATCATGGATGTGCAGCCGACAAATCTGCGGCAACTGTGTGATGCCATCATGTCAATATGGACCAAAATCTCTGAGGAATGCTTCCAGCACCTTGTTGAATCTATGCCACGAAGAATTGAGGCAGTTCTGAAGGCAAAAGGGGGTCCAACCCGTTACTAGCATGGTGTACCTAATAAAGTGGCCGGTGAGTGTATGTATGTATGTATGTCCACTAAAAGAATCTGCTAGTTCCCATTTACAATTGCTAAAATTTCCACAGTCGCTTGTTGTGACCCAGGAAACATCATAGACTAGCTTTTGAGCCAAAATTTTTACCCCGTCCTTTCCAAAATATAACTCTTAACCACCATATACAGGAGCCATTGAGTGCTGCTGCTCTGGCAGTTAGAAGCTGAGATGTGATTGCTTGCTATTCTGCGTGAGTTTTTGGTTACTACAAGCAATGAGTATAAGAAGGCTTTGTGTGAGGTAAGATGGATAGGGATAGAGAGATAAGGGGAGATTTACCAGAAATGTCTGAGGTAAAACTGTTCTAATTGCCCATGGCAACCAATCAGAAATCAGCTGTAATTTTTATAAACAGCTGTGGGAAAATGAAAGCTTTTGTTATAATGTTACTATAATGTTGTATGCTGTATGTTGTATGCTAATTACCTCACATAAGAGAGGACGGGAGTTAGACACCAGCTACGCCCCGGAAGAAGCTGTGTCGGTGAAACCCAGGGTCGGCCGGTCGTGTGAGGCTGGTGTCCTTTCTATAGATATGCACATTTTTAATATACGTTTTTGAGTAGTATTTAATTTTATTAAAGCATTTTATGAAGACATTCTACACGATTGGAGTGTGTGTTTCTTCTAGTGGTCCGCTGTGGTGAACGGTGGTAACAATTGGAGGAACGAAAACTGCATCTACGTGGGTCTGAACAGTGGGCTACTCTTATCTGGAGAATCTGTGGGTTTGTGCTGTGAGCAGAACGTAGGACAAACAAGAACAATTATTGTGAATGTTTGGAGTGAAAACCTCTGTGAATGTCTGGAGCTCCGGTCAGATAAGAAATCTATATATTTTTATTTCTATCTATTTATATTTTAACATTGGGACTTCTGGATCAGTCCTGGATAGAGATGAGCGAGCACTAAAATGCTCGGGTACTCGTTATTCGAGACGAACTTTTCCCGATGCTCGAGTGCTCGTTTCGAGTAACGAGCCCCATTGAAGTCAATGGGAGACTCGAGCATTTTTCAAGGGGACCAAGGCTCTGCACAGGGAAGCTTGGCCAAACACCTGGGAACCTCAGAAAAGGATGGAAACACCACGGAAATGGACAGGAAACAGCAGGGGCAGCATGCATGGATGCCTCTGAGGCTGCTTAATCGCACCATTATGCCAAAATTATGGGCAACAGCATGGCCATGACAGAGTGACCGAATGAGGCTAGATAGCATCTAAAACATCCAATAATTGACCCTGACACTATAGGGGATGGCATGCAGAGGCAGCGGCAGCGGCAGCAGCGGCAGGCTAGAGAGTGTCATGGCAACATACCCTAAATGGACTCAGGCTTCAAACCAATGGGTGGCAGAGAGGAACCAAAGGAGGTGAGCAAGAAGCGCTCAAATAATATCGGTACATGATAAAAGTTTGCCAGTATATTTTGTGGATTACACAGCAGGGTGGCGACAAAGTTAACATGGAAGCCATGAAAACAACCCAAAATTCTGCCTGACACAGCTCGTTTGATAAGGGGACCATGTATGGAGGCAGTGAACTAGTAGTAGATTAAAGGTGCTGCAGTTAAAACTATGTTAGTTGGACCTTGGCATGGAGCTGGCGCTCCGCTGCCAGGCAAGCTTTCGCCAATCCAAGCCCCTGTCTCTAGGCTACTCCCCAAACAGCACTTCTAAGAACCTTTTGTATAAGATCAAGTGTAGTAGCGTTCTTATAAGTTTGGGATATGGCGGGTGAGGGGAATGTAAACAGATGCGCAAGAAGCGCTGAAATAATATCGGTAAATGATAAAAGTTTGCCAGTATATTTTGTGGATTACACAGCAGGGTGGCGACAAAGTTAACAAGTTTGATGTGGAATGCCCTGTAATAGCTCTTGGGCGGTGTGCCTTTTATCGCCTAGGCTCAGCAGTTTGAGCACCGCCTGCTGTCGCTTAGCGACGGCACTGCTGCTGTGCTTAGAGCTACCGACTGATGGCGCCATGCCCACGGATGGTAATTCGGAGGAGGAGGAGGAGGTGGAGGAGGGGTGGGAGGAGGAAGAGGTATAGTAGGCCTTTTTTAGACCTGGACCGAGGTAGGCCCCGCAATCCTCTGCGTCGGCAGTATATGACCAGCCCCAGGGTCAGACTGCACCAAGTTAAGTGTAGTAGCGTTCTTATAAGTTTGGGATATGGCGGGTGAAGGGAATGTAAACAGATGCGCAAGAAGCGCATGATGCGCATGGAGCTGGCGCTCCGCTGCCAGGCGAGCTTTCGCCAATCCAAGCCCCTGTCTCTAGGCTACTCCCCAAACAGCACTCCTAAGAACCTTTTGTATAAGATCAAGTGTAGTAGCGTTCTTATAAGTTTGGGATATGGCGGGTGAGGGGAATGTAAACAGATGCGCAAGAAGCGCATGATGCACATGGAGCTGGCGCTCCGCTGCCAGGCGAGCTTTCGCCAATCCAAGCCCCTGTCTCTAGGCTACTCCCCAAACAGCACTTCTAAGAACCTTTTGTATAAGATCAAGTGTAGTAGCGTTCTTATAAGTTTAGGATATGGCGGGTGAGGGGAATGTAAACAGATGCGCAAGAAGCGCTGAAATAATATCCGTAAATGGTAAAAGTTTGCCAGTGTATTTTGTGGATAACACAGCAGGGTGGCGACAAGGTTAACAACTTTGATGTGGAATCCATGAAAACAACCCAAATTTCGGCCTGACACACCTCGTTTGATAAAGGGACGATGTATGGAGGCAGCTATATAAACGACTTTTGGAGGTAGCAATGGAGACAACGTGTGGAGGCTGCTATGGAGACAATTCAATTTGGATAGTGCCTGTATGTGGCAGTCCAAAAAAGTTTTCAAACCAGAGGAGCAGGTAGGTGGCCCTCCAGAAAAATGGAATAGATTGAGTGCCTGTATGTGGCAGTCCAAAAAAGTTTTCAAACCAGAGGAGCAGGTAGGTGGCCCTCCAGAAAAATGGAATAGATTGAGTGCCTGTATGTGGCAGTCCAAAAAAGTTTTCAAACCAGAGGAGCAGGTAGGTGGCCCTCCAGAAAAATGGAATAGATTGAGTGCCTGTATGTGGCAGTCCAAAAAAGTTTTCAAACCAGAGGAGCAGGTAGGTGGCCCTCCAGAAAAATGGAATAGATTGAGTGCCTGTATGTGGCAGTCCAAAAAATTGTTTAAAACAGAGGACCGGGTCGGTGACCCTCCAGAAAAATTAAATGCATAAAGTACTATAGGTAGAGCCAGTGGGCCCTGTCAAAAAATAGCCAGTTTCCTCTGCTTTACTGTACAAAGAGCAGGAGAAGGAGGAAAATGAGGAGGAGGAGGAGGAGTGGATAAATTATTCAGGTTGAGCTTCCTTCACCTGCTGGAGATTGGAAATTAGGAGAAATCCATGCTTTATTCATCTTGATAAGCGTCAGCCTGTCAGCGCTGTCAGTCGACAGGCGTGTACGCTTATCGGTGATGATGCCACCAGCTGCACTGAAAACCCGCTCGGACAAGACGCTAGCGGCAGGGCAGGCAAGAACCTCCAAGGCGTACAGCGCCAGTTCGTGCCACATGTCCAGCTTTGAAACCCAGTAGTTGTAGGGAGCTGTGTGATCATTTAGGACGATGGTATGGTCAGCTACGTACTCCCTCACCATCTTTCTGTAAAGATCAGCCCTACTCTGCCGAGACTGGGGACAGGTGACAGTGTCTTGCTGGGGTGACATAAAGCTGGCAAAAGCCTTGTAAAGCGTACCCTTGCCAGTGCTGGACAAGCTGCCTGCTCGCCTACTCTCCCTCGCTACTTGTCCCGCAGCACTACGCACTCTGCCGCTAGCGCTGTCTGAAGGGAAATACTGTTTCAGCTTGTGCACCAGGGCCTGCTGGTATTCATGCATTCTCACACTCCTTTCCTCTCCAGGGATGAGAGTGGAAAGATTTTGCTTGTACCGTGGGTCCAGGAGAGTGAACACCCAGTAATCGGTGCTGGAATAAATTCTTTGAACGCGAGGGTCACGGGATAGGCAGCCTAGCATGAAATCTGCCATATGCGCCAGAGTACCAACGCGTAAGAATTCGCTCCCCTCACTGGCCTGACTGTCCATTTCCTCCTCCTCCAACTCCTCCAATTCCTCTTCTTCTGCCCATACACGCTCAACAGTGAAGGACTCAACAATGGTCCCCTCTTGTGTCTCGCCAACATTCTCCTCCTCTTCCTCCTCCACCTCCACCTCCTCCGATATGCGCTGAGAAACAGACCTAAGGGTGCTTTGGCTATCAACAAGGGAATCTTCTTCCCCCGTCTCTTGTGAGGAGCGCAAAGCTTCCGACTTCATGCTGACCAGAGAGTTTTTCAACAGGCCAAGCAGCGGGATGGTGAGGCTGATGATGGCGGCATCGCCACTGACCATCTGTGTTGACTCCTCAAAGTTACTCAGCACCTGACAGATATCAGACATCCACGTCCACTCCTCATTGTAGACTTGAGGAAGCTGACTGACCTGACTACCAGTTCTGGTGGAAGTTGACATCTGGCAGTCTACAATCGCTCGGCGCTGCTGGTAAACTCTGGATAACATGGTCAGTGTTGAATTCCACCTCGTGGGCACGTCGCACAACAGTCGGTGAGCGGGCAGTTGGAGGCGGCGCTGCGCTGCCCTGAGAGTGGCAGCATCTGTGCTGGACTTCCTGAAATGCGCACAGATGCGGCGCACCTTCGTGAGCAAATCAGACAGATTGGGGTATGTCTTGAGGAAACGCTGAACTATCAGATTTAACACATGGGCCAGGCATGGCACATGTGTCAGTCTGCCGAGTTGCAGAGCCGCCACCAGGTTACGGCCGTTGTCACACACAACCATGCCTGGCTTCAGGTTCAGCGGTGCCAGCCACAGATCAGTCTGCGCCGTGATGCCCTGTAATAGTTCTTGGGCGGTGTGCCTTTTATCGCCTAGGCTCAGCAGTTTGAGCACCGCCTGCTGTCGCTTAGCGACGGCACTGCTGCTGTGCCTAGAGCTACCGACTGATGGCGCCATGCCCACGGATGGTCGTTCGGAGGAGGAGGTGGAGGAGGGGTGGGAGGAGGAGGAGGCATAGTAGGCCTCAAACACCTGGACCGAGGTAGGCCCCGCAATCCTCGGCATCGGCAGTATATGACCAGCCGCAGGGTCACACTCGGTCCCAGCCTCCACCAAGTTAACCCAATGTGCCGTCAGAGATATATAGTGGCCCTGCCCGGCAGCACTCGTCCACTTGTCCGTGGTCAGGTGGACCTTGTCAGAAACGGCGTTGGTCAGGGCACGGATTATGTTGTCTGACACGTGCTGGTGCAGGGCTGGGACGGCACATCGGGAAAAGTAGTGGCGGCTGGGGACCGAATACCGAGGGGCGGCCGCCGCCATGAGGCTGCGAAAGGCCTCGGTCTCTACTAGCCTATAGGGCAGCATCTCCAGGCTTAGCAATCTGGAGATGTGCACATTAAGGGCTTGGGCGTGCGGGTGGGTTGCACTATATTTGCGTTTCCGCTCCAGCGTCTGGGGTATGGAGAGCTGAACGCTGGTGGATGCTGTGGAGGATCGTGGAGGCGACGATGGGGTTTTTGTGGCAGGGTCCTGGGCAGGGGGCTGACTATCAGCTGACACAGGGGAAGGAGCAGTGGTGTGCACGGCCGGAGGTGAACGCGCTTGTTGCCACTGAGTGGGGTGTTTAGCATTCATATGCCTGCGCATACTGGTGGTAGTTAAGCTAGTAGTGGTGGAACCCCTGCTGATCCTGGTTTGGCAAATGTGGCACACCACAGTCCGTCGGTCATCCGGTGTTTCCTTAAAGAACCTCCAGACTTCTGAAAATCTAGCCCTCGCCGCAGGAGCCCTTGCCACGGGAGCTTCACTAGTTGACACATTTGGCGCTGATGCACCAGCTCTGGCCCTGCCTCTCCGTCTGGCCCCACCACTGCCTCTTCCAACCTGTTCTGGTCGAGGACTCTCCTCCGTCTCAGAAGCACTGTGTTCACCCGGCCTCTCAACCCAGCTTGGGTCTGTCACCTCATCATCCTCCGATCCCTCAGTCTGCTCCCCCCTCGGACTTCCTGCCCTGACAACAACTTCCCCACTGTCTGACAACCGTGTCTCCTCATCGTCGGACACCTCTTTACACACTTCTTCCAGTACGTCAACAAGGTCATCATCACCCACAGACTGCGACTGGTGGAAAACCTGGGCATCGGAAAATTGCTCATCAGCAACCGGACAAGTGGTTTGTGACTGTGGGAATGGTCCAGAAAACAGTTCCTCAGAGTATGCCGGTTCAAATGGCAAATTTTGCTGGGAGGGGGCAGACTGGGGGGGAGGAGGCTGAGGTGCAGGAGCTGGAGAAGTGCCGATTTCGGTGACATGGGTGGACTGCGTGGAAGACTGACTGGTGGACAAATTGCTCAAAGCATTGTCGGCAATCCATGACATCACCTGTTCGCACTGTTCTGGCCTCAACAGTGCTCTACCACGATTCCCAGTAACTTCAGACATGAACCTAGGGAGTGTAGCTCTGCGGCGTTCCCCTGCTCCCTCATAAGCAGGTGGTGTCTCACCCCGCCCAGGACCACGGCCTCTGACCCCTGCAGTAGTTGGACGCCCACGTCCCCGCCCTCTACCCCTAGTCCTCGGGTTAAACATTTTGAAAATGAGAGTTATAACTTGAATTTTTTTTTTAACTTTTTTTTTTTTTTTGTGTTTTTTAGTTTTTAAAACCAAACGATGCTATCCTATTGCTATGGCTATTTTATAGCCAAGTATGAAAGCACACTGCTATGCCAGATGAGATGACGCTGAGTTATGAAAAAAATAAACGTAAAATAAAAAAGGAAATGGCAGACTGTGCCTAATTGAAATACAACCCCGGGCCCTAATAAATTTTCCCACTTCGGTCTTTGCGATGGATATGTGCGTCACTAAAACACAGTGGTCGCAAGTCTGACTCCAAATTGCTCACAATTTACTAGTAGATGCACTGCAACAACTACAGCCACCAGCAGATCAACCAGAAATCAAATATATATAACGCTACTGTAGGCGTAATTAAGCCGTTTGTATTCTCCTATGGCTATTTTCTAGCCAAGTATTACAGCACACTACTATGCCAGATGAGATGACGCTGAGTTATTAAAACAATAAACGTAAAATAAAAAGAAACTGGCAGACTGTGCCTAATTCTACTCAAACCCCTAATAAATTTTCCCACTTTGGTGTTTGAGGTGGATATGTGTGTCACTAAGAGCTAAACACAACGGTAGCAAGTCCCCCTGCTAATTCCTCACAATATGGTACTAGCTGCAAATAAAAAAAAAAAAAATTATAACGTTATTGTAGCCCTAAGAAGGGCTGTTGGGTTGTTGTAGAATCACTCCTGCCTAACAGTAAGCTAATAGAACACCCTAACGCTTTCCCTTAGCAGCAGCAGCTCTCTCCCTAGCGGCATCCAGACACAGAATGATCCGAGCATCGCAGGCAGGGGCTAGTCTATTCCAGGGTCACCTGATCAGGCCAGCCAACCACTGCTATCTACGTGTAAGGGTACCACGTCATGCTGGGTGGAGTGCAGAGTCTCTTGGCTTGTGATTGGCTCTGTTTCTGGCCGCCAAAAAGCAAAACGGCGGGAGCTGCCATTTTCTCGAGCGGGCGAAATACTCGTCCGAGCAACGAGCAGTTACGAGTACACTAATGCTCGATCGAGCATCAAGCTCGGACGAGTATGTTCGCTCATCTCTAGTCCTGGACCATTGTTTTAGCTCCGAGAGGGTTAGAGTTAAGAGTGCAGCACTACACCCAAAGAATTCATTGAAAGAGACTGTCAGAGACAGAGATGGTTAGAGACACTTAAAGAGATGGTCAAAGACAGTCACTCAAAGCGACGGTCAGAGACAGAGAGGGTCAGTGACAGAGAGACAGAGAGTCAGAGATAGAGATATAAATATTTTTTGTTAACCCATTCTATTTTGTTTTAGCTAAGAGCAGTTATTTCCAATCCCAGGCAGCTTCGGGATCTACAGCTATATTATATAGAAAGAATGTTAATGACTTATATCTTTATGTCATTATATAGTTAATATCATTACACATTTGAGGGTTAATACATATGCTGAATCAACATTGATGTGCATTCACATTTCAATTGCAAAAATCAAAGGAAAGGATACGGTTCCAAAATTATTCTTTCCTTTGAATGAAATGTTATATCAAAAGCAATGTACAGTGCATTATCATTGAGGAAGCACTTAAGTTATGGAATATTTACTTTTCTATTAGTTTTATCATATGTTTTAAATTGAACGGTTACCTTGCACTAGTGTACTTAAATGCAGATTATTGAAGAGGAGAAGAAAACATTTTGGTGTTAAGCTGCTCTGGAGTATAAATTTACCTGACAAAATATTGACTTTAGCTACCGATAGTAATCTAACAGGAAAAGGCCAGCTTAGAAAAATAGCAGGGGAAGTCTTTGAAAGTCCATTTGAATAGCAGAATGACATATTTTATGCAGTTATACATCCATTTGACTTTATTTGCATTACTTTTCATTTTATGAAATATGTATCAACAGTATATCATAGTGAGTTATGAATACAGTGCTAACTTTTTGCATTCCCTTGAAAAGTCCTTGATGTCAATAAACTTTTTCCCTCCTTTAGATTAAGGTATCATAATTGAGCCCTTCGAATATATTAACAGCATTACAATCTATCTTTTGCACAATTACATTCAGGGAATTGTAGTGCTCTGTCAGCAGTTGAAGGAAATCCCTTAAAACTTGTTTTTGTTAATAAAGCTGTCAAGAAACATCCAGATAAATTACTCACTGGCTGAAATAGTTCATTGTAATGTAAATATACTCATTTCCCTATAGTGGCGCTCGTTATTGCCACATTAGGTGACGTTGAAGGAGTGTATTCCTAATGGACTGAGATTGCAGAGTGTTTGAAGTGTACAGTGCTGTATTATAGCACTGCTTTATATTGTATGTTCTGTGGAGAAATGTTCCCTTTTACTGCAGGCCTGTTGACTTTAAATATTTCTGATTTAATATATATATATAATATTAGCTAAAGTGAACTGGCACGGGAACAGGTGGTAATTTATTATAAGTCTAAATAAAAAGTAACAACATCATAAGTCTTAAAAATGTTAGAATAAAGTAAATGCACCATGTCCACATGAAATTGCTTTGGTGTTCCTATTTGTCTGTGTGGGAAAATTGCAAATACGTTTTACAGGATTGGACAAGGAAAACCACCCCACCTTTGCTACCATGTTTGAAATGTCCTGCTGTGGGTCTGTGGGTCAGCAGAATGGCACAAAGTATTTTAGAAGAAAAGAAACTTCTAGTTTCCCTTGCAGTGAGCAGTGTTCCTGAAGTTGTTCTGAAGTCAGAAGATGGGTAAGGAGAGGAGGCTAAAGCTTAACTCCTTACATAAATTGAATATTTTTTATTTACTAGTGCTAATCATTGCTTTTAGCAGATAACAGGCACCTGTCATCTATGTAAGGTTTAGCTCAGCACTCCATACACAAACAATGCACCGTGCTATGCCCATAAGGTTTTAATAAAGTATATTCCAAAGTTTACTTTTATCAGATGAACTATTTATTTCTTAAAGAACAGAATGGTTTTAAATGTTTAGTTATACTTTTATCTGGTAAGGTACTTTAACATTAGGGTTTTTCCATCCCAAGTTGCAGGTATAAGATTTAATTCAAATTTGGTTGTAGCAGAATGTATAATATTCTAACAAATCACGTACTTTAAAATCTTCTGCACAATCAATTTCTTTTTGTAAAGTTTACAGTGGATTCCACCTTTTTTAATGCAATGTGTAAAATCTGAACACAATCTAAGAACACAATAAACCCATGCAAACTGTATATGTACAGTTATACTTGTATAGTAATTAAAGAGATCTAAATTAAAAGGTAAAACTATCAATAAAGTAGAAAAGCGATTGCGTTGCAAATGCTGAGCTCTGTCATAGCAATTATCAGTGAGTAGATTGAGGTTCACCTTATTTATGCAGTCTAGGTTGTGGTCAGTCATTGGAATAAAGTTTTATGGCTAGTTGGCGTTCTGCCATGTGGGTTTTTGGGCAAACAACATTCACCATTAGTAGACCACGTACTATAAAAACTTAACTAACACCAGAAAAATCTAATATTAGGTGAATACGTAGGGGGAGAATTTCAAGTGCTAGTGCATTGTGCACCAGTGTATGAGGTTCTTCCTGTCCCTTAGGTCTCATCAGATATACCAGAGGCCTCTTTGTACATTCAGCAGCCAACTGTGTGGCCAGACAATTCTACTCCTGGCTGTGCCCCAGGAATGGCTCAGGCTATACCCTCACTCTAAGCCCCTCCATGCCCACTTGGAAAAGGCGCAATTCCTGGCCAGGCACCAGTACAAGCCTCGATAAATCTCCCCAATTCTGTGGCAAAGTTTATTTTTGTTAAGACCATCACAAAAAGAACAAACTTTAATGAAGATCATTTTTGCTGGAAGTTATGTTTCTCATAACCCTTCTAATTTTCTCTGTATATAAGTAGAAGCAGCCATAGTAAAGAAAGACCCTATATACTTGTCCAATGCTTTGTAGTACACACTAAGAGAGAGATTTAAATTAAGTAAGAAATACACATTTGGGAACATTTATCTTTATTTGTGCAGTTTTTTTTTCTTTAATTTTTCAAACTTTTTGTTGTTCTTCAACTTTTCACAGAGACTTTTTCTGTCGTTTCTGAGCTACACCGTGGTCTGCACTTTATGAAGTGTGCCTTATGTATATTTATTTTTCAGATTTATCCATTGTCCACTATTGAAAAAAAGCTGTATAGCTACTTGCCACACAAGGGTATTATATTGCATTTGACAGGCTGTGACATATTTTTTCTTCCTTTAACCCTGTTTTAACAAGTAAATTGTTATTAGTTCCCATACACTTTAAGTATTTGTAATTTTGCACATAAACCTGCTGGGAATTAAAAGTTTAGGCTTTTTTTAATTTATAATTTTTTTGCATTCACAGTTAAATGAAATGTATAGGTGACTTCTAAATTCAGCTTGCTTTTAATTATCTGTTTTGTAGTCATATTATGTATGTTTATATAAGTTTTGATATGTGTTAATAGCGTTTGCAAAGCCTTTTTATGTTTCATATGTTACCATGCATTTGGCTGGTTTGAAAGCATTTTTATTCTTTGCTGAAGGTGTAAGCACCTGTGAAAATGATAACAAAGGTACTTACCCTTCCAGTAGTGTAGTAAAACATTACCATCCAAACACATGGTCACCTTTAAAAGCATGTGTTTCTGCAATGCGTTTAAAAACACATCACAAACGCCACATGTAACTGCACCTTCATATGTTACCATCTCCTGGGATGAGGCTTGATTGTGTAGCAGGCCATGGCCTCAAATCCCAAATTTAAAATTTTAGTGTCAACTCCTGTACATAAACCCCTCACATGGCTTGGGTCCATGTGAATTTGAGATATTCGCAAAAAAAAGTCAAAGTTATACCTGGCATGATAGGAAAACAAGAAAAAATAGGTATCACAAGAAAAAATACATGATCATATATAAAGTGCAAAAAAGACCTGTCAAAAGTCTCAGTTATACCATGAACAGAAACTACCATATATACTTGAGTATAAGCTGTTTTTTTCAGCACAGTCAGTGTCAAAATCAGTGGTCTAAGTGCTACCTGGTTTTCACCAGAGCCCACCGCTAAGCGGGTTGGACTTGTTGTGACGTGGTACCACCAGGTGCAACTTTGTCCATGGTGGCGGCCAAGGCATAGGGCAAAATCGTAAGGCAAACTTGTGGTCAGGAACAAGCAGGAGGTCAAGACAGGCAGCACAGGATCAGAGTCAGTGACGTAGCAACAGGTCAGGACAGGCAGCACAGAATCGGTGTCAGGAACGGAATCAAGGTCACAATGGAAAGTCAGGATAAACGCAGGGGGCTTGGAATATAGGCATGGAAGCACAAAGATCTGGCAGGGGACACAGAAAGGGGCTGGAATTCTTAACTAGGAAGGCGGCAGGCCAGCGCAAATTACCAGCTCGCTGGCCCTTTAAATGCTTGTGAGGCGGCGAGTGCGCACCCTAGGGGTTGGGGTCATGCACGCTGGACCGCAGGAGCTGCAGAGACTGTTGCTGGAGCCAGGAAAGGTGAGTTCTCAGGCGGAGAGGCTCCGGAGGCACACGTAGGGACACGGGTGCGCCTGTGACCCAGGATATAGGTCGCAGGGGCACCCATGACAGTCAGCAGGCGGCGACAATGCCGCGTCATACTTTCTCTTCCAGCAGATCGCATAGACGTGCATCTGCCAGCCCCGCCAGGAAGCCGAAGACCTGCTATGTGGAGAAGAGGTAGCCAGGGGACAGCACCAGGGGTTGAGTGCTAAGTTTATTTTTTTATTGGGTACTCTGCTGTGGACATAATGTTAAGGGGGTACATTGCTGTGGACATAAAATTAAGGGGGTACATTGCTGTGGACATAACAGTAAGGGGGTACTCTGCAGTAGACATTACATTATTTAGGCACTCTGCAGTGCACAAAACATTAAGAGGGCACTCTGCAGTGGACATAACATAAAGTGGGCACTCTGCAATGAACATAACATTAAGTTGGCACTCTGCAGTGTACATAGCATTAAGTGGGCACTCTTCCATGGATGTAACATGAAGAGGGCACTCTGCTGTGGACATAACATTAAGGGAGTACTCTGCAGTGGACATAACATTAAGGGGGCACTCTGCAGTGGACACAACATTACGGGGGCACTCTGCTGTGGACATAATGTTAAATTGTCACTCTGCCATGGATAAACCATTAAGAGGGTACTCTGCAGTATACATAACATTAAAGGGGCACTTTCCTGTGGACATAAAGTTAAGGGGGCACTCTGCAGTACATATAACATTAAGGGGATACTCTGCAGTGGAAGTAACATTAAGGGGACACTCTTCTTTGGGCACAACATTAAGGGGGCACTCTGCTGTGGAAAAAAACACTAACTGGGTGCTCTGCTGTGGACATTGTTATTGATAAGGGGACACAACTGGACATTTTATTATAAAGTAGGGGTAAATTTATGGTAAAATTAGGTGCCTCAGCTTATACTGGAGTCGGCTTATACTCGAGTATACACCGTAAGTTACATGTCCCCATTATCCTCGTATTTTATGCTTTTAGCACTTTTAGTCTGCCTCCTATAATACATCCCATGTTATGAGAAAATATAAGCCTTTCCATTTGAAATAATGAATTCCCGAATAAATCTCTTAACATAACACATGCATAAATGATCCATCCATTTTATTTTCCACCCCCTGTGTAGAATTGTAAATGGCTTTGACATTACATGACAGCACATAAGACATATTTTTGCCAATGTCAATGTGAATGTATGTTCTTGTGATAAAGATGTAAAGTTTTTGGCTGCCCTTTTTGGCTTTGTTGTTTTCCAAGGACTCAGTGGGACAGATAGTTTGTGCTGTGATAGTACATGCCAACAAATTGCATCACTTCTGCCTCAACGACCATGGACAATGACATGCCATATGCCAATGACAGGAAATGAATGGGACTCATTTACACTGGCACTAGCTGGCTTGAGTACTGACAGTCTTCAGAGGTTATCCACAGAAAATTACAGGGAAAATATGCAGAATCATAGAGAACATGATTTTGTATTCTTAATGATAATATATGCTGGAAATTTACAAGAAATGGTCAGTGAAAAAAACAAACGATAGATAGATAGATAGATAGATAGATAGATAGATAGATAGATAGATAGATAGATAGTGACCACATGATTAGGAGAAAAGAGGACAGAACTAAGTTATTATTTGACCTGTGACATTCATGGCTGCACAGTAAGAGACACGCAGGATGATGTAAAATGATTAAAGAGCAATGTTTCTGCTGACCTGAGACACTAATGAGAATAAAATGAGAAGGTCAGTGATTGTCCTCGGGTGGCAGCCTTAAACAAGGGGCTAATGTCTTGTTAATTGTTCACTGCATCTACTCATGGACAAGGATAGGTAGAAATCATATGTCTTCCCACTCTGTAATTGCTTCACTTAGCTTCATAACTTTCTAAGGAAAAGTGTTTGTTAACTAGTAAAGTGTCTTTCTAGGACTGACTGCAACTTCACTAAATACTTGCCATTAAGCCCAACCATCTTTTAAATCAGCAAAATGGTGTAACATACAAAGAGGCACATACTTGAAGGGGTATTCCCATTTTGGCAAATTTATGTTATTGTTTGTATGATGAAAAATTAAACAATTTTCCAATATACTTTCTGTATCGATTTTCCATGGTTTTCTAGATCTCTGCTTGCTGTCCTTCTATAGGAAGCTTCTAGGTTTACTTCCAGTGGACAGAAATCTGACCATGGTCACACAGGTGCATGGCTCGTTATGTCATAGAGAGTAATCAGAGCTGTGTGATATAACGAGCTGTGCACCTGTGTGACCATGGTCAGATTTCTATCCACTGAAAATAAAGAATGAAATTTACTATAGAAGCAAGCAGAGATCTAGAAATCTGTGCGGAATTGATTCAGAAAGTATATTGTAAAATTGTATAACTTTTAATTATTCAAACAATAACATTTATTTGCTGAAATGGGAATACCCCTTTAATGGTTACACATATAAAGACACCATTGTTTCTGATTTCAAAACTAAGAGACACAAGCTCAAATTTAAACATCAGATGCTTTGATGAAACCGCATTGGGCATGGGGGACAAGGGCCCACATTTAGTGAGGTGCTTGTGCCAGTTTTCGGTTCGACTTTGCATGTTCTTTTCAGTGTAAACTGCTAGCACAGGTGTTTAAGAAGTATCACCACCACATTTGTGTCGCACCTGACCATTTTGTGGCGCATCTGCACTATTCTGTATGCGACACAAATTTCTGTACTGAGGGGCGTTTCGGTGCTTCGTCGGACCATACTCCACATTAAGCAAAGTCCAATAGAATTGTGCCGCATGTCCTATTTTGGTGCACTCTGTCAGAGCAGTGTAGAAGGCGCCAGATTCATGAAGAACATGTGCCAGAAATCATGACTCCCACTCCCTCTTCACACTAAACAGGCAAACTACACATCTGCAGCTTACACGGTTTTTAATAAATGTGGGCCATTATGTCAAACCGGGGTAAATTAGTGCCTCAGCAGTAAAAGTCTATCAATAATACTGTAGGTTGTACAATTGTACATGTAATAGATTATTAGTATCTTGTGGTACTCTATTAATTGCCTGAAACATTCAGAGGTTTCTATGCTATTTGGCTTTTCAGTAGTTTTTTGCTCTTCATGGGTTTCCCTCAGCGTGAGCATGTATTGTACCTTTATTTTGTCACATTGATTTTGTATGGACAAATACATTAACCTTTATTAGGATAATTTAGGAATGTTTGTATGCATGTATCTCTGTTGTACTGTTTAAAAGATCACAACATATACAGTGTTATCAGATACAATTTCACCATTTGTCAAGTGAGATACACAACCTGAAATTTCTAGTGGGTAGGGTCGTTGGGGGCTGCTGCATCACAGGCTCGTCCCATTAGCTCAGATTTATTAAAGCCCCAGTATTTTGTCTGCACATTCTTTTCAGTGCAAACTGCTTGCACATATATTTAAGCTCCATGAAATATTTGTATCGCACACAACATATATTTGTATCACACGCGACACATATGTGTTGTACATGTCACTTTTGTATCGCAGCTGCACTATACACAATGCAACACAACATTCTGCACTAATAGGGGTTTTCCAGTTCACAGAAGCACTGTGCTACACATTTATCAAGCAGTGTCTGACAGAATTGTGTTAAGGGTGCACCAAAAAAAGTGCGCTCTGTCCAGATTCATGAAGAACGGGTGGCACAAATTATGAAAGTGGCACACCCTGCACACTTCACCCCATGCATGTACCCAATGCAAATATCTGACCACATAAAAAAATCACAGCATGACTGCATGGACTTCTACTTCTCTCCATGCAGGTTGCCGTAATTTCATGTGATGTAATATGCTGTGATTTCATGAGATATATGCTTAGTGTACAATTTACTAATGTTAGAAGGCTAAAGAACCTGTGATCATGTCACCCTGGTCAGATGACATTACTGCTGCATGAAGAGAAATCATGGGCATGTACTTATAGGGATTCACTCTATAAAAGGAGGTGCTATAGGCAGAGTTCAAAATCTACTTTTTAATTGATTTGATTTCCTTTTTTTCTTCTTTCTGTTGTTAATTAAAAGTTTAACAGTGCAAATTTACACTAGACAGCCTGAAAGTGGTTTTCCCAGGAAAGATGTTAGGCCCTATCCACAGGAGGGGGTCTCAGTGGTGAAACAGCCACAGATCACGATAACAGAGGGTCTGATGGGGTTTGTGGTACTTCCTTCGGAGCCCTCGTTGCTTCCCAAGATGAGTGGAGCAGACGGCCTATTGATTGAGATTGGATAGGGCCCAACTTGTTCCATGGGAAAACCCATTTAAAGGACATTTATCATTAGATGGTATATGTGTATTACTCACCTTACTGTCCTGGATCTTCTTTTATTATAACTGCTAAAAGCCGCATTTCGGAGACACCGGGGCATGCATAAATTAGATTCTGGAGGAGCCCGATGGCACTCTGCAGAGCACCTCAGCTGATTTGAATGCTTTATAAAATGTAATTTCACTGAAATGTGGCCATTCTCAGTTATAATAAAATAATCCATGCTACCAGAGACAGGACAGGGGGAAGGGGGGGAGGTAATGCACACCTATGGTAGATGTTAGATGGTAGATGCCCTAGGACAGTGATGGCGAACCTTTTAGAGAACGAATGCCCAAACTACAACCAAAACCCACTTATTTAACCTGATGTGCCAACGTGCCATTTTAAGCAGTAACTTATTGCTACCTGTTCTTCCACTTCTTTAATTGTAACAGCCGCCTGAGGACACCAATACAGTTGAAAGAAGGAGGGCAAATTCAGACTATCATTGTAGCTTCTCTCCAGGATCTTTCTGTTTAGAAAGAATGGTGGGTCCAGCATGAGGACCTCCAAAGATGATGCACTTCTTTCAACACCTTCTCACTCTTCAAGCAGTTCCAAACAGTCAATGAAGTGTTGCTGTAAAATAGTGCTGTGCGCAGCATCATATAAGTTGCCTGGGACTGCAGGAAGATTTCATGGATTTGTTCCAATTTGGTGAACACTGTCCTGGGCTGATGGCCTGAGTGCCCACAGAAAGGGCTCTGAGTGCCACCTCTGGCACCAGTGCCATAGGTTCGCCATGACTGCCCTAGGATATCTACCACCAGGATGAATGCTTATGAACCAAGCACAGTTACATGATGATTTGTGCCCCTTTTGGTAAGATCTGCTTTCCTTTTAGCTTCTTCTGACCTTTTAGCTTCTAAGAATTTAGAAATTATACAAATGAGCCTTAAATTATACAAGTGAGCCGGAAGTTTATTTTTACAAAAAAAATCATTTTTTTGTAATAACTGGGTCATAAGAAACTACTAGAAGAACAGATCCAGCCAAAGGGGTCATGCACCAGCATCTAAGTGTACTTGGTTTCCAATCCTTGATCCTGCTAGTAGATTTCCTTGAACTCTTAGTATCGTCATTTAATATTACAAAAGAAATTTTAAAAAATTACATATGCTTTGCAAATGACAGAACAATAAACTTAAAGGCTTTGTTTTTGTGTTTTTAACTGTGCAGCCCTCATGGCACTTTTATATCCCCTTTATCATTTATATACTTTTTATTAAGTTTTCATAATTTTATTCTTTTGAATTCTTTTGTATGCTTTATTCTATTTTACATTTTAATTTCTATCATTTTGGAACCTGTAAAACCTCTGGTAGGATGTAAAACAAAAAAATTATAAAAAGAGATACTGCTTTTATGTGTACCAGTCATGTCAATAAATGACAAGTCTACTACAAAATACAGAATACACCTGCCCATAAGCACTTTCTGCATGGTCTTAAAGATGGTGAATGTCAATGGAAAGTTAAACTGTGCTAGATTTATTAAATTGCTTGATGCTGGATGATAAATCTGACAAAGTTAAAGGCTTTCTAGACCACCATTGTTTGCACCATTGTTTGTTTGATTTTTTTTTACACCAGTTGAAAAGTTGTATGCGCTTGATAACTTTATACAAATTATATTGGACACGTATATACACATATATTCGACAATAGACAGATAAGTCTATATATAAGCGTCAAAACTTTTGCATAAAATTCAGCAGTTTGAGTTCTCTTGGCTAAGAACCACAACTAGGTGTATTCTTTGCAGATGCCTTTTGATTGACAAGGAAGTAGCCTCTCTCAGATGGGATAATGTGTAGACATCATGCTCTGACAGTGCTGGAGCATGTTCCAATCACCTGCATATATTTTTGATTGACCCATATACAGGTGCCCATTATTGCTCTTTCCGATTCTGTATACTTAACTGTATTTTGCTGTGATATTGACATGTTCATATGCTTTGACTAATCTTCGGACTTTTGATTTTGTACCTTGCTGCCAGATTGGTTGTGAATTGATTTGCCTGACTTTGCTGGTTTCTCTGTCTGGGCTCTCCTTTTTACCTGTCTATTGTTAATTGCATGTATCTACAGTAGGGGTCACTGCTCAATTTTTGGCTATGATTTATTGCAGGGCTGGCAAGTAGGCAGAAATTGTGCCAAGTCTTGACAATGGCCCACATTTATTAAAGTGTTTGTGCCAGTTTTATGATATAAAGATTTCTTGGAACTGAACCATACCGGGTGCTGTGGCTCTCTCCATCTCTTATGCTGATCTGCAGTTGAATATATTTTGCAAGGATTTTTTTTGTTAAAAACAGTTTTAAAACATTAACATCATATAGAAGATCATGTGACTCGGTATCTAACATAGAAGAAAATGTGACAAGTGGCATATGCAGTTATGTGTATATATATGTACCATATGACATAGGAAAGAGGGTTAAATCGGTAAATGCAGATATAAAAACAGTACAATATAAAATATTGCATTGCCAACAATAATAATAAGCAGTAAAAGTAATAGCTGAGCATACAAAGTAAGTTAACTGGTTTGGGGGGAGACACATACAAACACATACAAACACGTCAAGACACAAGCAAGGAGACGGGTGGAGAGGGAGAGGGGTAGGCACGTAGTATTGGTCTAAGTTCTATTCTTCTTTTCAGGGCCCGATGCTGCAAGCAGTTAGCCAGGTGTCTGTGTTGAGCGAGGATCGTCAGTGGCAACTCCTCCATGCACATTATAGAATCCAGGGTAGGAGACAAATTCAAAAAGAAAACAAAGATGAGGTAATTTTGTTCATTTTTGCATTTACTATAAAAATGTGTTTGCATAAGATTGTAATAGCATAAAAATGTTAATATTAAAATAATAAGCTTTAACTGAGTATTAAAAAAACACAGATAGGTTGAGAGGTTGGAGAAAAAATGGAATCTGCCAGTGGTTAATTGAGCATATAGATCCCTAATGTGACAGACACTGCCCTCTGTGATGAAGGATGACACTTCTAAGGACGCATTCTCCTTTGTTAGCACTTTAAGTTTAATGAAGCATACAATTTATAAACCTGATGCTTGACAGTAATCTTTTAGTAATACATTCTGAATGCCTGAAGAGCTGGTTACATGACTACTTAGTGTTTGTTCTTCTAGACTCTATAAAGATTATGGGAATATTTTTTATAACATTAAAAAATACAAAGCAAATAATATTCCTTGATTACATTACAGCTATTCAGTGCTACTGGAAATGCGCCACCTCCAGTGATACAGATGATGCTTTTGTTCTAAATTCTGACCTTTGGAATCTATGCACAGATGGCCTATAGACTACAAGGTTAAGATATAAATGGGACTTTAATACCAAGTACAAATATAAAAAAAAAAATTGAGAAAAAGCGGCAAGATACTAGAAGAATGGAATGTTATAGAGTAGGGGGAGCTGATAAGATTGATATAGTATTATAGATAAAGTTTAAGTGTAACTTATCATTAATAAATGTGTATCTCTGCTCATGCTGGCACTCAGAAGTTAGTGGGTGAACTGCATGTACAGTGTTAGAAGTTATTCTTCACTACTGCCTTCCTTGTCAATTGTAGAATGCTGCATCAGTTGGCACCTGGGTTTCATCCTCATCATGGTAAATGTCGTAAATGTCATCTTCCAACGCAAGTGTTGGGAATCTTGCAACAGGGGCAGGGGCGGGTGGTTGGCCCAGGAACCCTAGCTAGGAGAGATATCATAGAACATTATGACTGCTACATGACCGGTGGCTAAGACATCCTCGCTGTTTTGAACCAGGGTGAGTTGGAGGGCTCTGCACAAAAGAGGTGAATATAACTGAGCAATGCCTCAACTTTGTCTGTTCTCTCCATTTTCAGACCACGATTGTGGTGTTCAAGAATAGGCTGCAGATCCTTGCATTGCACTTGCTTGCAGTATCAGCAGCACTACAACTGTGTCCCTAACCCTTATTTGCCGCTTCCTTCATTTTAACAGACACACAGTAATTCTTCCTGTGCTATAAGACAGTGTCAGGATTCGGGATGAGTGAATGCTCTGGACCACCACGGGAGGTGATACTAGCCGACACCTGGGACCGGAGTCTAAGTGGCACCTGGTCTTATCCAGAGCTCGCCGCAAAGCGGGATGGCCTTGCTGTGGCAGGGTGCTACCAGGTTGTTCCACAGGTGTGACTAGCCCATGGTGGCAGCCTAGGTCGAGATACCTTAGCAGGAGGTAGGTCCAAGCACAGGGTTAGGGCAGGTGGCAGAGATGCCAGGTCAAATCCAATCCGGGGTCAGCAATGGGAGGTCCAGGCAGATGGGAACACAGTCATGCAGGACACAAGAACTCAGGAGCAGGAACACACGGGAGCAGGAACACAGGAGACACAGGAACACAGGAGAAACAGGAATATCACTGGGGAGCTTCTTTTAAGGGTGTAAGACACAAAGATGCAGCAGGAATGTAGGTAGTGGTTAGCTTTTATAAAATTCCTGGAAATGGCCAGCACCAATTAGCGGTGTGCTGACCCTTTAAATCTTCGAGCGGCAGATGGTGGGGCCGCACGTGCCGCACTGTTGAATCCTGAGCGGGAGCATGAAGAGGTAAGGCAGTATGGGGGAACAATGGGGGCCGCGGAGGTATCCACGACCTGAGATGTGTGTTACGTGGACACCTGTGACAGACAGTATGAATATACACGCAGAGTTATTATTACTGTGCTATAATAAGATATGTGAATACACACAAAGTACTTTGAAAAGGCCAATTTCTTTAAAACTTCTAGCTGCCCCTTACTTTTATTATAATTACAAAGTTACACAGTTTATATGGTTGAAAAAAGACACATGTCCATCAAGTTCAACCAAGGAAGGGAAGGGATTGGATGAGGAAGGGATTTAGGGGAAACAATTCTATATAACATAACCATCAGCTGATTGACAGTGCATGCTGTTATTTAATCTATTATTTACTCGTCACCCAGGTCCTTCATAATGAGAGACTCTCCCAGATTTATTCCCTCATGGATATATGTTGCCTATTTATCATCAGACCCCGGGTGCATAACTTTACATTTATCCACGTTGAACCTCATTTGCCAAGTAGATGACCAAACACTCAGTTTGTCCAAGTCACCCTGCAGCCTATGAACATCCCCCATAGACTCTATTACACTACACAGCTTGGTGTCATCTGCAAAATTAGTCACAGGGCTATTAATTCCTAACTTTATAGCAATAAATTAAATAGTAGTGGGCCAAGCACAGAACCCATTCTGTGAGGAGGGTACTTTGTAACAGTAGCATTCTGGAGTACAAATGTTTTCTGATCACTTTTTATTGCATTTTTTGTGGGATGAAACTCTTGGTGGAATTTTAACAGTTTTTTATGGTGTTCATCGAGCTGGTTAAATAATAATCTTTTTAAATTTTATGGGTCGTTATGGATGCGGAGATGCTATATATGTGGAGTTTGTGTAATGATTTTGCCTTTTTATGCTTAATATGAGAGAAGCAAGCAAGAAAAACATGTGTCAAGTAGCCATAATTATTAACAATACTTTATTGAAATAAATACAAAACACGAGACTCAAATGGACAAAAATATATAAAAACAATTAAAACACGAAGAAGCAGATCAACTGCCTTCGTGACCAGACATAGCAGGTAGTGTCATGTGATAGTGACAAACAACCTGCTGTAGGGCCCCCCAGAACACACCACAGAAATAATTACGAAGTCAATACAACACAATGTACTCTAGCTGCAGAAAAGATAAACTACACATTTTTATGCATAATATGTCTCTTTATATGTTTATGGGGCCTATAGGCATTTTTATTAATTTATTTTTATTTTTTATTTGGTCCACCATGGGACATGCACAAGCAATCATCTGATTGTTTGTTCATGATAATTCCCTTTTATACTGAAGTATTGTAGGGTATTACCTCAGTCCCATCAAAGACAGGATCGTAGAGGCACTGCCTGTGAATATCCCTGGGGCCTGGTCAGATCTCAGGGCTGCCATTACACCCTGAATCGGCACACCCTGAAGTTGGTTTTTGGAGGGCAATCATGGGGAAGAGACCTCTAGAAGGCAATTTAAATGCCGCGGTCATTGTGGGCACTGTGGCATTTAACGGGTTAAACACCTGCGATTTGAATGTTCTCTGACTGCTGCCGTTACACTGGGGTGTCAGCTGTTAGTTACAGCTGACACCTAGTGTATAGAGATGATGGACAAGCTACAATCTCCGGCTGAGCCAGCATCAGCTCTGTGTTTGACATGGCTGAGTGGGTAGCACTTCTGCCTTGCAGTGTTGGGTCCTGGATTCAAGTCCCACCGAGGTCAACATCTGCAAAGAGTTTGTATGTTCTCTCCATGTTTGTGTGGGTTTCCTCTGGTTCCCTCCCACACTCAAAAACATATTGGGAAGTTGTTTAGATTGTGAGCTTCATTGGGGACAGGGACCAATTTGTCAAGTTTTATGCAGTGCTGTGTAATCTGTAGGCAATATATAAATAAAGAATTGCATTTAGAGGTTACAATTGGCTGCTGATGAGCTATGACATGAATTGCATTTTCTTATGTCATGCTAGAAATCTCCTATTTGCTTATTTATGTTCTAAAAAAAGATTTAAAAAGTATATTGTATTGTATTTTAGATTTTATCCCCATGGTATTTTTCCATCTAGAATAGGCAAACATATAAATTTACTGAGAAGTTAAAAGTTTCAATTCTTCCTTTTTTAATTTAATATAATTTAATCTGACTTTGCAATATTGGTATTGTGGAGGCAAATTAAAAAAGGTGACAATAGCATCAGATTCTTCTTAGTAAGACAATATAAGTCCCATTTTATTATTTTATCATGCAGAGTTTCTCATAGAATTAGTTCTGTCATGTGCTACAAAGATCACACTGTTTATGTCTGGCTCAGTGATCTCATTTTGAAAAGTGTTTGCATTTTGAAAGATAAAAGAGTTGCTGTGAGTGTCCATGGAAGCGGGATTCATTTAAAGGAATGCGGTTTGGCTCAGCTGGAGCAAAGTGTAGCTACTTAATACTTCTTCACATATGAAAAATTACTTCAAGGATATCCTAATCATGATAAGGAAAAATGAAATTCAACAGGGTTAAATAAGACTTGACAATTTAATCCCTTTTTCTTTTTTTCAACATTAAGACAAACTAAGCCAGAGAATGGGGTGAGTTATAGCATTGCTTCATCTTGTTTTCATAGCCTGTCAATATCCAATGAGTTGAGCTAAAATATAGCAGTGTTTATAGGAGGACAATATGCAGTCACTGCTGGGCTGTAGAAGTCATGGCATGTTTACTTTTATGAATTTGGTCAGCTGTGAGATGAATAAGGGCTTTGCTTGAACAAGCAAACATTTGACTTCTTTTCTACAATGCAGCTATTTCACTTTGCATGGCTGAAAACATAAATCTTTCGGCAAAGCAGCGCAAGCAGCCATATACACATGGACCCAGCACATTATCTTTGAACATCAATTGTGTATCTGTGACCCTGACTATTCAAGAAAATCTAAGCAATCTGTCTTAGAAATGAAAACAGTCTTAAAGCAGTTCGGCAGAAGAAAGAAAGGTTTTATATGTATCTGAAATTTACACAGCAATGAGCTCGTTTAATTAAAATTGCTATAGAAATGGGTTCAGTATTAGACACTTAACATCAAACTATTTTATTATTTCTTGGAAAGGACCAATATTTGATGTCTTAGAAAGATGCAGAGCCCCCATAAGAAACTTTTTAGGACAACTCGTAAATGAAAGTAAACATAATTGCTTTATTATAATGGAAAGGCAAGGGTTGTGTACTTCTGTACTGCCTACTCCAAACATACAGCATTCCTCCTACTGTATTTGTGTAACAAATGTAACATATGGTATTGCACACTTGCATAGAATGTATAGGCTTATCCCGTAGAAAACTTTAAAGATGACCTGTCGGCTATATTTTGTAGCAATTTGGATCCTCTGTAATTATCCATGTTAATTATGGTCACATTTCATTAGAGAGAATGGTAACAGACAACAAGTGTTCTGAGAAGGAAGATAAAGAAATTGTTATTCAATATCTTACCTAAAGGAGTATCATATTATTTATCTTTTTGATTTCAGATTGGTGGGGTTGGAGGGTATGACTCCAGGAGCTCTGTATTTCTTCAACTTGTACAATAGATTGTAAAGCATATGTGCATAGTATTGCAGTTCAACCATGTTAACTTGAATGATACAAGTAAACCATGTAATGTATGTTCCATGCTTACAGTATTATGAGCAATATTTCTTACAGGAGGTATATTTTATATCTTTTCCTTGTATTATGACTTGTTTATAGCCCCTGAATATATTTAGGGTTAGAAATAAGTTGCTCTGTGTCTGTTTTTGACTGTTTCTCGTTGACTATCTCTGTCTCTCTATATTTGACTGTCTTTGTATATCTGACTTTGATTGTCTCTGTCTGACTTTGACTGTCTTTGTGTGTCTTTGAATGTCTCTTTCTTTAACTGTCTCTCTCAGACTGTCTCTGTCTGTCTCTCTCTCTCTCTGTTTTTCTCTGACTGTTTGTCTCTGGCTCTCTCTCTGTCTTTGGCTGTCTCTCTTTGTCTGCATTTGTCTGTCTCTCTCTGGGGCACATTTAGTAAGAACAGTGCAAACTTCAGGATTTCTTGTGCATGTTCTGCATGTATTTAGCGCCCTCTGCACTACCCAGACAGAGTGCACCCCTTTTTTTGGTACACCTTTTACCTTTGACATTTCCGACTGAACACTGGAAGGCCCCTTCAGTGCAGAAATGTGTGTTGCATTAAGATTAGTGCAGCCGCAATACAAAAGGGCCCCATGCGACACATATGTGGCGTGGACCCTTCTTAAATACCTGTGCAACCAGATTGCACTAGAAAGAAGGTGCAAACTCCAACAGAAAACTGGCGCACGGAGCTTAGTAAATGTGTCACTCTGTCTCTCTCTGCTGTCTCTCTGCTGTCTCTCTTTGTCTTTAGGAACTAGGGAAATGTCTAACTTCACTTCTGGCTTTTTTAATGTTTTGCTTTGTATAAACCTTAGGATATAGTTAAAAATATCTTGCATTTCGAATGCTCTTGTTCATGTAAGACTCGTTTATTCTGGGTCACCAGGGCTCATCCAGTACTGGAAGCGATGTGATTAGAGATGGGTGAATCGATTCTAATGCTTCTAACTTCGGTTAGAATTTCAGGAAAAATTCAATTCGCCTCGAAGCCGAACTTTATGCTGATTTGCGGGAACGAAGTGTTTTTTTTCCCCCCTCATGTTTCTGCTAAATGGGCGCAAGAACAATGTGTTACATGGGGCAGAGATCTCTGGGAAGGAGAAAGGCCCCCCCGATGACATCTGCAGATCTGTAAGCCAATCAGCGACCGGCAGGCTTATGTGATGTCACACAGCCCTATAAAACCCAGCCATTTTCTATCTCAGCACTTCACACTTCATGTTGTAGCGTCCAGCTGCTGCTATTGTGCTGTGCGATTCTTGCTGCAATCCCTCGCTGTTCTCTATGGGGGATCTGTATACCCTAAATAGCAGTTCTATTTAGTGACAAAATCGAATAGGAAGAAATCTGTTTGACTTTAATGCATCTGAAGTAGGGATTAGTGGACTAATCCCTGGTTGTTTTTTAAGGGGGATGTGTATACCCCAAATAGCAGTTCTATTTAGTGACAAAATCGAATAGGAAGAAATCTGTTTGATATTCATGCATCTGCAGTAGTGACCTGTCAGTTGTGGGGTATCTGTATAATGCACATTGCAATACCTTTTGGGGATCTAGTTTACAGCCAGATTTTTGGTGAAATCCACATAGTTTATACAGTGATTTTCGCTGAAATTACACTGTCAGTTGTGGGGTATCTGTATAACGCACATTGCCATACCTTTTGGGGGCTCTAGTTTACAGCCAGATTTACGTGTGAAATCCACGTAGTTTATACAGTGATTTTTGCTGAAATTACACTGTCAGTTGTGGGGTATCTGTATAACGCACATTGCAATACCTTTTGGGGGCTCTAGTTTACAGCCAGATTTACGTGTGAAATCCACAAAGTTTATACAGTGATTTTCGCTGAAATTACACTGTCAGTTGTGGGGTATCTGTATAACGCACATTGCAATACCTTTTGGGGGCTCTAGTTTACAGCCAGATTCACGTGTGAAATCCACATAGTTTATAGAGTGATTTTCGCTGAAATTACACTGTCAGTTGTGGAGTATCTGTATAACGCACATTGCAATACCTTTTGGGGCTCTAGTTTACAGCCAGATTTACGTGTGAAATCCACATAGTTTATACAGTGATTTTCTCTGAAATTACGTTGTCAGTTGTCGGGTATCTGTATAACACACATTGCAATACCTTTTGGGGGCTCTAGTTTACAGCCAGATTTACGTGTTAAATCCACGAAGTTTATAAACCACTATGCCAGACAGAAAGGTGGCAGGTGGAGCAGGCAGAGGTGGCAGCACAGTAAGGGGATGTCGCAGCAGGGGTGACTCTGTGAGGCCAGAACTGCCGTTGTCATCTAGTGGCAGTGTGTTGATCAACAACCCAAAGGTTGTTGAATGGTTGACTAGGTCATCCAATTCCTCAAATATAAGATCTGACAACCCCAGCCAAGAGTCCATAGGTTTCATTGATGCATCAATTAGTTGGCATGGCCGAGGAGCAGGTCAGCGGCCCTCACCTGCCCTCAACCATGCTCTGTCCTGTTCCTTTACCGCAGCCAGTGAGCTACTACATGGTCTGAGCTCCGCACCACTATTCAGTCAGGACGAAGTGTTTGAGGACAGTCAGCAGCTGCTTTGCAGTGAAGAGGTGGGGCAGACTTCCGCTGCTTCCTGCAGTAGGCAGGCTGTGCATACTGACATCGGTGAGGAGAGTAGCAGTGACCGGGAAACGCAAATTGACGATGATGTAGCCGATCGCACTTGGGAGCCGGGTGTAGAAGGGGATTCATCATCGTTGGGCGAAGAGAGTGTCAGCTTGCGGAGCAGGCAGCAAGTCGCTACTGTGGCTGTGAGTCAGTAGGGTGGCAGCAGTGTGAGGACGGGAGCCAAACGTCCGCGGGGTGCAAATCCCGATTCGCAAATCCCGATTCGCCAACACATATAGCGTCACCATCCAATGACCTGGGAGAGACGGGTGTCAGATGCGGTCCATACTGCAGGCGCAGCAACAGCAGCAGCACCTAGTGGCACACATGCTTTTTCAGCAAGTCAAGGCTCCAGCATCTCTGCCGAAGGGAGCTGTTTGTCTTTAATATCATCTCCCGGTCCAGATGCTCCTGCTCCTCGCTACGCATGGCACCAGCAGTCGTTGAGCGAGGCGATTACAAAAAGACAACTCTATGCGTCCAGCCATCCTACAGTGCAGAAGCTGACCGTGCTCTTGTTGAAGTTGTTGGTACTGCAGTCTCTCCCTTTCCAAGTCGTGGACTCTGCACCCTCCAGAGAAATAATGGCTTGTGCCGAACCGAGGTGGAGAGTTCCAAGCCGCAATTTTTTTTCCAAAAAGGCTGTGCCAGCCCTTTACCAATATGTACAACAGAAGGTGGGCCAGTCCTTGAGCTTATCAGTGCCTTCCAAGTTGCACGCAGCGCGGACGTGTGGAGCTGTAATTATGGTCAGGGCCAGTATATGTCCTTTACGGCCCACTGGGTGAATGTGCTTCCCGCCCAGCCACACCAACAACTTCAACAAGAGACGGCACTTTCTCCTCCACGTGGTCAAACTGCTGCTCCTGCGCCAGTGTCCGCCTTCTCCTCCTCCTTCTCCACCACCACCTCAGCCTCTACAAGTGCTGCTCCATCATACCACATGTTCAGGCACAGCGGTGTTACGCAGTTCTACACCTGGTTTGCCTGGGTGAACGAAGTCACACAGAGGAGGAACTGCTCCACGTCATGCAAGAAGAAATCAATGTGTGGCTTTCTCCGCGACAACTAAAAATCGGAACCATGGTGACAGACAATGGGAGGAACATGGTGTCCGCGCTGCACCGAGGAGGGATGGTCCATGCACCCTGCATGGCGCACGTGTTCAATCTGGTAGTCAACAAGTTCCTGAAGTCTTACACCCATCTGCAAGACATTTTAAAAATGGCCAGGACACAGTGCACGCACTTCAACCATTCTTACAAAGCCAGGACACCCTCCTCGAGTTGCAGCACCAGAACGGCCTACCACAACATAGTCTGATATGCGATGTTTCCACTCATTGGAATTCCAGCCTCCATATGTTCGACCTCCTGTATGAACAGAGAAAAGCCATTAATGATTTTTTGATGATGCAAGCGGACCGTAGTACTCCCCTGTGTAACTTTGATGTCAGCCACTGGCAGCTCATGCATGACACCTGCCGTTTGCTCAGGCCTTTTGAAGAGGCCACGTTATTTGTCAGTCACCAGGACTGCGGGATGAATAACGTCATTCCACTGCTTCATGTCCTGGAACTCATGCTGCAAAATCTGTCTGGTCAGGGCACTGGAGAAGTGGAGACTACATCTAATGGCCACATGAGTCCGCTGGGGGCTGAACTGGAGGAGGAGGACATTGGAGCACAAGCAGAGTCTGGTGCAATTTGTGGTTTTTCTACTCAGGAGAGGAGGAGCAGGAGCATCCGGAGGAGGTAGAAGACAAAGCAGATGACCCAGAAGCACCGTGGCAGTATACTGTGGATATGGAGACCGGGAGTCCCTCATAGTCACTTGCACAGATGGCCCGCAGCATGCTGCTTTGCCTAACTAGTGACAATCGAATAGTCAACATCCGGCATAGGGATGAGTTTTGGCTCTCCACCCTCTTGGACCCTCGCTACCGGTCCAAAATGGGTGACTTTTTTCCTGCTGCTGAGAGGAAGGAAAACTGGCATACTATAGAGAAATACTGAGCACACAGTTGGCCGCTGCCTATGTGCGCCATTGTCCATCCTCTGTCAGGTCTGACCGGGGGATTCATGGCAGTCATTGCTCACGTACTACTACCACGGCTGCTGTGGGGAGCTGGGGGGGTAGGAGCAGTAGCAGTTCCATCAACAGTCGCTTAAGTCTGGATTCCTTAATGAGCAATTTCCTTCACCCGCCTAGTGAGGAGGGTAGCCGCCACCGGCAGCAGCAGCAGGACATGAAGCAGACCCTGCACCTGCAGGTGGTGGCATACTTGGACAGCACTTTACCACCTGAGGTAGAGGATCCCATGGACTACTGGGCAGCCAAACTTGATGCCTGACCGCAACTTGTGGAGTTTGCAGTAGAGAAGCTGTCCTGCCCGGCCAGTAGTGTGGCATCAGAGAACCCGCTTGTCCACCCGTAATGGGGAGAGACTGACCTTTGTCAAGATGAATCAGGCTTGGATCGGCCAGGATTTCAACTCACCAATGCCTAATGCATCAGATTAGATCAGCCATGACGCCTCCTCCAAGCGTTGAGAAATGAGTCGGGGTTCTAACTACCTGCCTCAGGTACTAGTCTGATGCTGCCACCCGCCTGATGCCACACATCTGCTGCTAGTTGCACCATCTGCCTCCTACCATCTTTACCAGGGACTGGAATTGTCCGCCACCTCTACACTATATCATGGTGCCACTCTGCAGGCTCCTGCTGCTTCTGATGCCACTTTCACACTATATCATTGTTCCACTCTGCGGGCTCCTGCTGCTACTGATGCCACCTTTACACTATATCATTGTGCCACTCTGCGGGCTCCTGCTGCTGCTTCTGATGCCGCCTTCACACTATATCATTGTGCCACTCTGCGGGTCCTGCTGCTTTTGATGCCACCAACACACTATATGATTGTGCCACTCTGCCGCTCTTGCTGCTTCTGATGCCACCAATGCATTATATCATTGTGCCACTCTGCAGGCTCCTGCTGCTTCTGATGCCACCTTCACACTATATCATTGTACCACTCTGTGGGCTCCTGTTGCTGCTGCTTCTGATGCCACCTTCACACTATATCATTGTGCCACTCTGCGGGCTCCTGCTGCTACTGATGCCACCTTCACACTATATCATTGTGGCACTCTGTGGGTCCTCCTGCTGCTACTGATGCCATCTTCACACTATATCATTGTGCCACTCTGCGGGCTCCTGTTGCTTTTGATGCCACCAACACACTATATCATTGTGCCACTCTGCCGCTCTTGCTGCTTCTGATGCCACCTTCACACTATATCATTGTGCCACTCTGCGGGCTTCTGCTGCTGCTGCTGCTACTGATGCCGCCAACGCACTATATCATTGTGCCACTCTGCAGGCTCCTGCTGCTTCTGATGCTGCCTTCACACTATATCATTGTGCCACTCTGCGGGCTCCTGCTGCTGCTGCTTCTGATGCCACCAACACACTATATCATTGTGCCACTCTGCGGGCTGCTGCTGCTTCTGATGCCACCTTCACACTATATCATTGTGCCACTCTGCGGGCTCCTGCTGGTACTGATGCCACCTTCACACTATATCATTGTACCACTGCGTGGGCTTCTGCTACTGCTGCTTTTGATGCCACCAACACACTTATCATTGTGCAACTCTGCCGTTCTTGTTGCTGCTTCTGATGCCACCTTCACACTATATCATTTTGCCACTCTGTGGGCTCCTGCTGCTGCTACTGATGCCACCAACGCACTATATCATTGTGCCACTCTGTGGGCTCCTGCTGCTTTTGATGCCACCAACACACTATATCATTGTGCCACTCAGTGTAAAAAGAGTGCACTCTTTGATGTTATAGTGGGATTTGGCCCTCAGCTCAGTCCTTTCGAGCTGGCATAGACGTTACCTTGTCAGACTGCGTTCCTGCTTCGCTTATTTGGGGAAGTTGGCCTATGTAAGTGCACATGGAAGTGAAGAGTGAAGCGATTCTAAAAGCCTCAGCTGTCATGTGCGTGTCATACTAAAACAGAGCATTGTTTGAAGACCAAACCACGCTCCCTATGCATATTTAAGCATGGCACAACGTTCTACAACACCCTACAGGCTCTCTGCAGCCAGGAAATGCCTGTTTTTTAACGTGATTCGCTTTGATTCGATTTGGGTCAAATCAAATTTTTTTTAAAAATTCGGCGAATCGGGTCGAAACGAATTTTAACATATTTGCCCATCTCTAGATGTGATACTACCAGCACAGCACTCATGTTACACTATATATAACAATAATATTAACCTTTATTTATATAGCACCATCACATTCAATAGCGCTTTACACTGCTTTTTAGTAGGGAAAAGGGACTCCTTGTATCATAGATTAATATGATGCATGGAATCCTTTTGCCAGCAGTGTGGTCAGTTAATGAGACAGGAATCTGCACTGTCTGTTATCATAGGCTCATCACAAATGAGGACACTTTTAATCACACTTAAGAGGATCCATAGATAAGAAACAGCTTCCATGCAGCTTTAAAATTCCTCTTTGGTTCTAGCCCAAATTACCCAGGCCACAGGAAGAATGCAACAGGAGCAGAGGGTACTACATAACACAACAGCAATTATGTGAGAAGCTGCAAGTAACAGAGATTAAGATAATTGATATAGGTGGTACTCGAGAATGGAACTAGCATTTGGAAGGAAACTGTTTTCATTTTTTACATAGAACTTTATGAGGTTTCACAGAATGTGACATTTAAAAGTGTCTTTATAGGATCCAGAATTTTTTGAACATTGCAGCACTGAAGGAATGCACGTGACCATGATGCAACTTTATACTGGAATTGTATATTTAAAGTCATAAATGGATCATAAATGAAGTAAATATTTTTATTCCCATGGGTATTACATGTGGAGATTTGCTTCCTCATTAAGAATTCCGCATACAACAATTTTCTGCACAAGTCTTAACAGGGAATATACTGAAATTATTTAAATGTTCCCCTCCCCAATAAAAAACTTGTCACAAGAATTTCCACTTTCCTTTCTTGCTACTTTTCTGTCCCTGCTTTTGTGACACGTCACTTCATCAGTATTTACGTCATCATATCCAGCAGAAATGATAATTTTGGCATTCAGGAGTCATCAATATTGACCTGAGAGTGTATATATGTATAATGGCAGCCGGAAGCCTAATGAATGCCCCAACTTACTTGTGTGTCAACCCTTTTAGTTGCCCCCTGGGACAAAAAAAAGTAAAAAATATTTAATATTATCAGCAAACAAAAAAATTTTAAAAAAAATGTAAATTCCCCTTATTCCAGTAAAACCATTTTACTATGTTATAAATTAAAAAATAAATAAATAAAAACCTCACCCACCCAATATATAGATATAAAGGGGAACATTTACTAAGAATGTAGGGAATTGCAGTAAAAGGGCTCTCCTGTGTATATTGCTCAGTGTGCCAGATTAATTAAAAGGGTTTTCCCACTGAGAAAATTTAGGCCCTACCCACAGGACGGAGGGACATAGGGCCCCACGGACCCCTTGTTTTCCTGATCTCTGGGGTTCTCAGCACTGAAACGCCCACTGATCAGCAAGTTAGGCCCTATCCCATGGATAGGGATTAACTTTTAGTTGTGGGAAAACCAATTTAAGGATGTTCAAAAAAAATTTTTTGGTGCACCTTTAACTTAGGGTGTGCAACAAACTTTGCATGATAAATCTGGTGCACAATTCAACTGAGCACTGGAACGCCCCCTTATTTGTGTCACACGGTGGGTAGTGCAGCACCACAGAAGGGTCGGATGCAACACATTTGTGGTGCAGACACTTCTTAAATACCTGTGCAAGCAGCTTATACTAGAAAGCACATGCAAAGTCCTACAGAAAACTGGCAAAAAGCCCTTTATAAATGTGCCCCAATATGTGATCTATCTCTGTTAGTATGTACTGTAATAAAACATGTAAAATGCAGTTTCAAATCAGAAAGTTGCACATGGTATCGGTAAAAACAATTCATCACACTAAAAGAAAAACCTCAACTATCTCTGCCAGCATAAAAATTTTAAAAATTTTGACTTTAACTCTTAAACGACATGTTACATCATGGTTAAGCACGTTACATCTTGGTTAAGCATGTAAGGAACCCGTTCAGGAGCTGAGCCTGCTCCATACACAGTGGGTGTTATCTGCATTATGTAATCCCCACCGACGGGTGTAAATCTCTGAAGTGGTGTCATCAAATGCAATGCCAGAACTTGGTTGATGGTGTTGCCATCTTTTATCCATGATGTTATGCATGGGCATCAGTCGGTTGCTATGACAGCCAGGACCCTAAGGATTTGTAAATGAATTTACAATATACTGAAGTGTTGCAATAAATTCCATAAGTGATTAGACCAGCTAGGGTTAAAGTACCCTAGGAAATCTAAAACTAAAGTAAACAATAAATAAATAAAACATTTTTAAAAATTTAAAAAACCTAAAAGTTCAAATCACCCCCCTTACCCAAGAATTGATATAAAAATAAATTAATAATAAAAAAAACATGTTAGCGCATAATGAAAGCCATAAAAACAGAACCCACAAGAAAATGGTGCAAAAGCATTTTTAAATACATTAGGAATTTCTTTACTGCTTTTCAGTACACGGCATGGAAAATAAAATGTTGTCAATGAGAAATGCAATCGGTTACTCAGAAAAACAAACCTTTATAAAGCTCTTAAAATGGAAAAATAAAAAAAGTTATGAATCTTTAAAGAAGGAGAGCAAAAAATGGAAATGCAAAATCAAAAAAGAGAATTGGCGGGAAGGGGTTAAGGACAAATGATGGAACAGTAGATTACATTGATGTCTCCTGATCATTGAAGGTCATCAGAAATAATATATTAGCTATCGTTAATGATAAGGTTTAATGCAAATACTTGAAAAAGAAAAAGTAGTCAAAGGAAAATTGTAAGTGATTTTGCACTGCATTCGTGTAGTGTGCACAGTGCAGTATGCCTTAAGAGCTCTAAGCATATGGACATGCATGTCTTGCAAAACTAGAAGTAAAGTATGTTGATGTAAACTTTCCGCAGAACAAGTCCAATAAAGGTACAACACAGCAGTGGATAAAGCATGCTGACATTTAAAGTGAAACATTTGCTCAGAAAGTAGCCAACCAACATGGTTATTGAACGGTTTAAAAGTGAACAAATTGTGGGCCAGAGGTCTCCTATATTTTGCAGTAAAGCCAACTTTCATTGATACTACCTAGATGTCAGACCTTTTTAGCAGCCATTTGTAAAAAAGGCTTGTGATGTGTGATTGATGACTTAAATACTTCATCAATCAATGCTTTAGCCAATGTGTTGCTCAGTGATTGGTGGAAAATGCAAGCAATCCATCTTATACTATAGTCTGATCTCTATTCTTTTCAGGTATTGCTAATTTCAGTTTCTGTACAGAAACAGTCGCTGGAGGGCAAGTCCTAAAAGTATACCTATAGAGTCATCTAATCACAGGTCTAAACGAAATAATAGCTGGCGAGACTAGTATCCTACTATTATTTCTGAATGACCTACATTCATACTGGAAGTCATTTTGAGCTACTGCGATATATATTTGCATAAGATTTGTTGTTTTATTCCTTTGAAACTTTCATTTTAATATATTTCATTATGTCCACATTGATTTAACAATAATTTTGCCTACAATAGATTTGTGTCAAACAATACCCAATAAATAATGAATTGCACATTAATGAGTTTCCTCTGATTTGTATGGTGTGTATATATATATCATTTATACACCCACACACATACACTGGAGATCAAAATTAGAGGGCAATGTGTGATCACTTAATTCTGTCAGAAAGAATGTAATCTCCACTGTAATCTCCTTTTTGTAAGGGGTACACAATACCACTAAAACAATGTTTTACCAAATTACCAAGGAATATCAATGTAAAAGATTTATTTAGTAAAAACGTGATTATGATAAATACTCAACAGCAATGACTGTAACAAAGGGAAAGATTATAACAAAATTTTTTGAAGCTCATAACAGTCACTAATCAGTAGGAAGTGTACAGGCCTTTGCTTTGAATAATATAAGCAAATCTGTAGCCACAGGCCATCACTAGTCTCTCACACTGTTCTGGTATGATATTGGACTACTCTTATTCCAGTCTCTTTCACAGTTCTGTGACTGTTGTGGATTTCTTGGCCATAATTTTGCAACCAAAGAGTTTCCAGAGGTTTTTTGTTGGGTCAAGATCAGGACTGGCAATTTCATTGTTTCAATGTTTTCTGTCTAATGGAACTGCTTTACCCATTTTGATGTGTGTTTTGCCTGAACATTTCTGGCTGAGTGATGAATGCAAGGAATGGATTGCATTTTGTTCAAGAAGGTTCTGATACACACTTGCTTTCATTCTTCCATGTAACTGTATGAGAGATCCAGCTCATGTTGCAGAAAACATTTCCCAAACCATGACACTTCCTCCACATTTCTTTACAAACTTTGGGTTCAGTCTTTCTCAAGTTTGTTGACAAACATAATGGGGCACATTTACTTACCCGTCCGCGGAGTTCACAGAAAGTGCATAGTCCGATGATAATGCACTATACCTCGATTCACTAAGATCCTACCGCCCGATATCCTGCATCTGTCGCTTCCCCGCCCAGCTCCGCCAAAGTTCACCTTGTTCTTCCTGGCGCATGTGTTGCAACACAATTCGAAAAGTTAAATCCTGCGCTTAGTCCGAATCTATCGTATTGTCCTCAGCACGCCCGATCTCTGTCACATGAAAGCAAGCGCAGCTGCGCCAAAAACGATTGCATGTAACACAATGCCAATGCAGACTGTTAAATACCAGTCAAAGCTGAGCAAATGCCAAAAACTGTGATCCTTAGTAAATAAGCCCCAATTTTTCCATCAGACCCAAATAAATTAAACTTGCTTTCATCAATAAAATGAACTATTGACCACTTATTTTCTGTTTACACTACGTGCTCCTCAGCAAAGGTGAATCTAGCATTTTGATTCCTTATGCTAATGAGAGGTTTGGTCACTACAGAGAGGGCTTTCAGTCCAAATGTTCTTAAACATTGAGACACTGTATGCTTATCTTGTTCAGCGCTGAACTGGTGAGCAATTCCAACTGCAGTCTTCAAACAATTACCTATGCAGACTTTCCACATTATAATTTCCTCTCTTTGTCTTTCAAAGGAGCAACAAGTCTTCTTGATTAACTTGTAGGGGTTTGTGATGTTGTAATGATGCAATATTCTAGAAATCAAAGACTTGGAGTGACCAACTTCTCTTGCTATGGCGAAGGTCACCTCTTTGCCTTTCATCTGGACAACCTGCTGTCAATTGGTTTCAGTCACTTTGGAAAGGCACACCATTTTTGCAAAGTCAGTGAAACTGGAAAGTAGGCTACCAGTTAAATAGGAGTTAATTAGGAAATTAGCACCTGGTGCCAGATTAACACCAATAACTTGAAGGTATCTGAAAGTGTTCTCTAATTTTGATCAGTGTTCTTTGACAATGATCTCATTTACCTTTTATCCTGTAGTTTAGATTATATGCAATTTATGAAATAAGCGTAAAATATTGCTATTTTACTAATGTTATGATATATTCACAAAGGACTAAACAATAACATTAACATTTATTAAATTGTGTGTTGTTCTCTAATTTTGATCTTCAGGGTGTCTAGATATCAATGCAATATGTACTAAGAGTGACTTCCTTGTAATGCCCAGTAATTGAAAATTAATGTTGTTACTGGACAAGAGTCTCTGCATAGATATGGGACAAGTAGGTGTATGTATCTGCTTTTGCAGGTGTATGGAGTGTTAAAGGTCATGCATGCAAGGTCTTTTCCCAATATAAAAAAAAAATTCCCGCTACACTACAAAAAACACCGCCACAGTCGCCCCGTTTGCCCAAGACTATACAAATTATATATAAAAATGACTGAAACAAAATGGGAAATTCAATAATAATGCTCATTTTGAGTTAATTAAAAAAATTTTTTACTATAAATTACAAATAAAGCCTTTTTTCCAATTTTAACTCCAAATAACACTAAAGATAAAAAAAATCTTTAAACTTTTATTATGTTTTTAACTAGCTTAAAATAAACACTGCAAAAAATGTTACAATAACAAAATTTTTGAAAATGCCCGGTCACTAGAAACTTTTCAAGCCCCGTCACAAAGGGGTTAAGGACAAGGCAAATTTGGGCCTTCAGGACAGAGGACTTTTTAAGAAAAAAAAAATTCATGCTCAAATTTCAGAAGACATTTTTTTATATGACATAGGTATATGGTGGTTATTTTACAGTAAATGTATTTTTCAGTGGTTTGATCTTTAAGTTAAAATAGAAAAGTAACAAAATATGTTAACCCATTTCTGGAGGGAAACAGAATAAAACAGCTATTCTCAGAATCATTTTCTTATTAAAACATTTACATGGTAGATCCTTCTATATAAAAAAATGTACAGGTTTGGTCAGTGTCTTGTTGAAATTCCCACGCATGCGCAGTGCTCCGGTCATCCCCACTCTGTGCCCTGTGTTTACTTGGACACACTGCGCCTACAAAGGAATTTCCAGCAACACAGTGGCCAGACAGGGGAGTTAAAGTGGAGGCAGGAGTCAGGAGGCATTGCTTTCTGCAGGTCCATGCAGATAAGATAGTGTTCTTAGCTCACGCGGTGGCCAGGACAGAGAGTACCTCCTTGACTGCTGGGAGGAATACCCCACCCCCCTAACTGGATGCCGAACTGGAATATTAGTGCATTTTTTGGTTCCCTTTAAAAGTACAAACAGACTGCCAACCATCTTTTCATCATCATATTGAACATAATGTGTTATCTTAGCACAGCATCTGATGAGCAGAAGGTGTTGGGTAAATTTAATTATTTAGGGCGACTACCTACTGAACTGTGACCCATTAGTCAAGGTAGATGTGTTTTCCTCCAGAAGAAAATAAATTACAATGAAAGACTAGTATTGAGATGTTTTAGCTGTTCACTAAATATCTTCATACAACCATTTAGGCAACCAATATATATTTTGCAAGAATCTGCCTTGTATGGGTTTTCTTCAATATAGTAAGAAATTGTACTTTTCCTAGGTCCAGGGCTTCCATAGATCCTAAGATGCTAAGAGTCTGCTGCACACGATTTTCCTAACTGCCCACAGTGCTGCCCAATTTGGGTCAACAGATGCTAGAGATATAGCACAATTCTATAATGGAAATAGTGTTTGAAATTCATCAGTGTTCAAAGCATCTTGGCTTATACAGACAGTATCTGACAATGGACCACACAAAGGAAAAAAAGCATTTAGGGAAGAAAAGCAGGAATCAATGTACAAAACACATTTCTATGAAACACATAAGAAATTATTCTAATATTATATAGCTATATGACATTTCTATCAGAGACCTAAAAAATTGTGTACTAGACATAAAAAGGTAAAATCATGCAGGAAATGGTGCTATTTGATTTTTCAAAATTTTACAAATTATGTGCATTTTAGAAACATATTTATTGTCAATAATGGAAAAACACTACTTTACTTTAATTATTGCAGTTTTTAAGAAAATAGGAAATTTAAAACATAGAAAGGATTTTTTTTTACAACTAGGAGATATGAAGTTTCCATAAAATGCATTTCATACATGAGCAAAAAATAATTACCCTCAATTTGCTAAAAGTAAGAGCCCAATTGAAATGTAAGTCGTAAAACAAAGAATTGTTAATACACGCAGCAGCCGATAGCCATACAAGAGAAAAATCATTAAAAATACATTACTGGTGTTAACAGGGGAGGAATTACAAATGAAACATAGAAATTAATGTGTCATTGTTTAGCCTTCTTTGTGATCTACCTGCAGAGAGGAGAAAATAAGCAGCGGAAACTTGAGATGCACCTGTGGGGTTTTACTGGGTTTATGGTACAACAATTTACTCCTATGTGGCCTGGATCCTCCACACTGAGAGAAATGTTATGTTACAAAGACGAAGTGGAAATGAAGAGCTGTGTAATTATTAGTTTTGTTGCTAACAGATCAATCATTGGAGATGAACTGCTTACAAAGGTCATATATGACCTTTCGGTTGGAATTTAACTGGCACCGCGGTTGTGATTTGCTCACAGCAGCAATCCCCTGCTGACTGTATTATAACAGTCTTGGCAGCATTAATAGGCGGTACTGCATTCCATGTCGTTGGTACTCTTATAATTATGACAAATGACTAAATGTGTTATTTTCCAGCAAAGCAATAGCAGTCAAAAGGGTACTTAGAGTTTGTAAGAGGTGATAGCTGGTGTGGTTTTGAAAGCTTTTATTTTTGAATGCAGATTGAATTATACATGGCCACCCCACTGACAAGGGAACTGCAGGCTAAACCCATTTTATACAACGTCTGGGCTGTCAGCAGCTGTGGTGATGCCCCTTCTTATTCTTACACAAAATGTGAGTGGTCTCCGGCTTGGAATAGTCTGCATAAACAATATTACAGGCTTTGCTCCTCTATGTAATACAACAGAGAAATAAGGTAAACCAGCTATTAAATTGTACAATATAATGTCATCAACATAAAAAAACAAGGTTATTTATTAGTAGCATTTTTTTTAAAAAGGAACTGCTTAAATATTTATAATATATTTAAAAAAATAAATAAATAAATGGTTATTTTGATGAAAGTTTTAATGCAAATTCTAGAGATGCTGTATTATTTTTGTCTTATTACAGAATCTGTGGGAATAGATTTTAGAACAAAATGTGCAATAATGGACAATGGACACACAGGGCGTAATTTCTGTAGGTTAGCCACAGAGAACAAACCTGTATCTTGGGGCTCAATCATAAGTCAGTATGTTTGTTCTTTTTGTTTTTTTTTCCATGGACAGAATAGTAACTCATTCATTTTATTGGTCTGTTCAGACTAAAGCTGGGACCATGGTTCTGAAGAAAAAAATGGTTTGTCAAATACAAAATGCTAAACCAAGTCAACGAATCAGTGTAAAAAGAAGCATGTTCATACGATTTGTGTGCTTCCCTTTATCATGTACTTTGAAAATTGGACTTTCCTGTGTCTATATGATTTTTTAAAAGGACCTGAAATGCAGAAATACAGAAAGCTGAGGGATAAAGGTAAATGCCATAGGTGAGACAGACAGGCTATTGTTTAACAATTAAAAAGAAGGCACAGTGAAAAATTGTAAGAATCGCTTTTCGGTCGTGGCCATTGTATTCCTAATGGTGGCTTATGGTTATTAGAAGGGTTTCACCGTGCTCCTAGGAGGTAGAGGGGAGTGGAAGAGATATTAGAGTTGTGTAAAAAGTATTGTTTCTAGCTGCTGCGTCCTCTGGTTTGCAGGAACAGGTCCTGATGTATAAAGATTTGTAAAGTGGGTGGCCAGTGGATGGTTGCGCTGCTCTTTTTGTCAGGATTTAGTGTATCGATAAAACATTATATGCATAGTAACAATTGTTCACTAAATGAAAGACATTTATTGGTAGCTTAAGATGCTTATTGTTTTTATGAAACTGTTTAGCAAATGTTACCAAAAGTTTAGCTTTGGTAACAATGGAAGACCTACAACCATTGTATCTGCCAAGGTGTTGTATCATTTTATTTTTTGATAATCCAAACTTGATGGAGGTCCAATGATAGGGTAATATAAAGTGTCATAATACAACATTTTATGCTGTGTCACAGAACAGCTTGAATGTATTTGTAAATCAGTGCTTGAATATGTCATATCCAATTACTAAAAGGGAAGGAGTGCTAGATGTTTTTCATATAATGGAAAACATCAGACATTTAGTAACAAAGCACCTTTGAAATGATACACTCTTTCTGGTCGATTTGGAACCCTAAACCAAATACAGGTCCTCGTGAACCTGTGTTTTTAGGTCCCGAATTGACCTGTATGAGGGCTATACATGGAAAACTTTTATACTTATCTAGATATGTGTCCAATGAAACACATCAGATCCTTTGGTGGCACCTCCTCTCGTGATGTGGCAAGTGAAGCTGGGATAATGCCTTGTCCTCCTTGTGCATGCACTGTTCCTATGGCACTTGCTCAATGAGTCCAGTGTGTAATACGCTGGCTTCAGTAAGCCACACTCAGGTGCCAAAGGGGACAAGGAAGGAGGTGTGCACAAAGGTTTTCATTTTAAAGCCTCACGTAAAAATCATACAAGGAAATTTGGAACACTAAAGCACCAGTCTGCAAGGATATGTAGGTGGTTTGGTGTCCAAAATTGCCATTAAAAGGTTCCCTTTAACATTGTATTCAATTTCATAACATTGTAGTCAGTGCTGCAATAAAGGATGGGTTTTTATCACATGCTAAAGCATGGTGTGCTGGCACATGAAGTAAACTACACACCTCCTACCATGGGCAATTCTATGCCAAGTCCTGTCTTTCATAGAATTGTGCTGTAGCCTGCACAAGTTCCTGAATCAGACTATAGGTGGTGAATTTGTGCCCTGCGCTGCCCTACTCTGCAGCGCGATAATCCCCCTTAATGCTTCTCCATGCCCACTTGGTGTGGAAGTGGCATAAGGGGGGAAATAATTGCAATTCCTGGTTGTGCTTCAAGAAACACAACTATATCAATGCTAGTACATCAGAAAATTGGCATAGAAGCTCTGATAAATTTCCCCATGTGTTCCTGCTCAGTAGGTATTTTTGCTGAGGGTTTACTGCTGCATTTTCTGTTATGTCTAGATGCTTCAGCTTTATTATATTAGAGCTTACCATTGACTGGGGCAAATCTAAAGTGTGGTATGGGAAGAGCCACATTTAAGGTAATTGGGTTCTTCAGTATGACCCATATTATTACAAAAATTGATATACAACAAACACTCGATGTACTCATAAAAAAGCATTTTCCCTTATCCCATCTATTCATAAAACATGAGAGAAATCTTGCCAAAATAATCCTTTTTTGGCAGATTGGAATCATTATTTTAAATTAAAAAATGTTAACATCCAGGAAGATATAACTTGTTAGGGAAGTAATGTTGTGTTAAATATCTATGCATGGTGAATTACTTCATGAAATGACGGTGTATGTGAGAAAATAATAACACGAATAGCATAAACATACATTGTAGAAAAGTAAATTTACAAAATGATGTTGTATTCAATGTTCACACTTTTTGAAAACTACTGAAAAGAGCTTTGCTATAAAATTATACTTGCAATTCTGCTTTCATTTTCCAACTGCACAAGTATGAAATTGCAAAAAATGTAGATACAAAAACCATTGCAAAATAATGAAGAAAGGAATGACATTTTAAATTATGACAAATGTAGGCAATATAACTAGGGTTTACTCTCAATAAAAAAAAGAAACAATTTTCTAGTTTTATTCTTTTCCTGATTAAGTAATGTATTTGAGATTTAAAATTATTATTTTAACACTTGAGTGCTGATAGTTTTGCTACTATAACTTAACATATAATGAATGATGAAAGAAAATTGTTAATCTCTCTCACCAGTGAATAATGACCAATTCGGGTCTTCCGGCAATTCACTAAGGTCATGCCCCCGATGTCCACCAGGTGTAGCTGCTGCGCTGCGCCGACGTCCGCCAGGGTTCACCTGCTTCGTTCCGGAGTATGTGAGTGATATTCTTGCGACACAATTTTTTCAAAAAATTTGTCAGGTTTTCCAAATCCGTCGGGTTTTCCGATGGCCACACCACCTGATTTCTGTCGCGTGAAAGCCGGGGCAATTCGGCGCAAATCGAAAAATTCGGGAAACCCGGCGGAAAAATGCGATTCAGACCCTTAGTAAATGTGCCCCAATATGTCTATTACAGGGCAACTTATCTAGCAATGGGACTGTGAATTTTGGAGAAAACATATCTTTTTCTCTATAATTATACTGTGTTGATTAAGGCAAAAAAAAAACCCTGCAAAGTTGATGCCAATTGGCCCAAAGCAGGGAAAAATTCCTTTTCGACCACTTATAACTCCCTGCATCAATAGTAGTTACCTACGGAAAGTTTTATTCTCATAAAATTCAATATTATTGCTCTCCAGAAAGAGATTCCAGCCCCTCTTGAATATGCTAAATCATCTGCCATTACAACCTCCTACAATTTTTAAACTGTAATGTCTCCCCTCAGTGGTCTATTTTCTAAGCTTAATAACAACCCCAAGTTTAGTTATCAATCATTGTATTCTAGTTCTTCATTCCTCTAAAAAGATGGTTCTGCATCCGTTCTAGTTCTACTAGGTCATTTTTATACCATGGTGTCCAAAACTCTACACAATATTCCATGTGTGGTCTGACCTGGGATTTGTATAAGGGCAAAATTCTGTCCTTATTCCTCTCCGGATACATCCCATAATTTTATGTGCTTTAGACGACTGGCATTGTCACTAAAATTAAGTTTTTCATCCAGCAATATCCTCGAGTCTTTTTCTCCATCAGTTCAACCAAGAAATTTATTATATAAAATAGAATTATAATTTTAGTTTCCTTGATCCAAATGCATAACCTTATATTTATGTTTTTTTTTTTAAAGGCTGATATCCAGTGGGCATTGATGTTATGGTAACTGATTCTGTAACCGGTAGTCTTTTATATTTGTATTTTTTATGTTTTTAATATATGTGTATCATACTCGTTTCCGCAATGGGGACAATAAATTATTATTATTATTATTATTATTATTAATATGTACATTAAATTCTCATTTGCCATTGTTCAGCCCAGGCTTCCAGTTTCCACAGATCCCGCTGTAACAGGATACTATCAACCTCTGTATTAATTACTTTACATAGCATATCATCTGCAAATATTGAAACTCTACCTTGCAAACCCTCTACAATGTCATTAATAAAAATATTCAAAAGAATTGTCTTAGATAAAGAATAGATCCATGCTGGTCCAATATTACCGTTAGTGGTGTTCTTGGACTTGCTGGTTCTGACATCCTAGTGACGACGTGACCATAGGAGCAATAGGTACTGAAGCATATGAAATAATGGCATTGTGTTACATATGAAATAGAAACAAACTAATTCTGTCTCATTCCACAACAAATTATTAGTCAGCTCACCTGGAGCGCAGACTTTTTTCCCAAGCACGGTTTCTCTAGCCTCTTTTGGAGTTTAAGCACACATACACACAATCCGTCTCTCAGATACGGACATCCACTTGAAAAAAAAAAATCACCAATTCTTTATTTGCAGGATTCTCAAATACAGAGAAATTCACATGGAGTCATCACAAAAGCCAAGACTGAACCTTGGAGAAAAGAGGCTAGAGAAACCATGCTTGATCGACCCACATGGGAAACCACAGCAGTTCAGCCTTGACTTTTGTGATGACTCCATGTGAATTAATCTGTATTTGAAAATCCTCCAAATAAAGAATTGGTGATTTTTTTATACAAGTGAATGTCCGTATCTGAGAGCCGGATCGTGTGTATGAATTCTGTCTCATTGTTCTGCAGTGACGGAATACATTAAATACTCAAAAGCCAAGTATGGCTACAATGAGGAATGAATATTGTACAAAACATACTAGTTTAGTCCCCTCCCCACTATCATGATATTATACTTTTGCTTAGACCTATGCATTATTAGCAGGAAACAAACATGTCGTTAAAAAAGCAATGTTCAAAATAAAGAATTATAACACAGGAACAGTAACTTATCGACCTAAGTACAAAGAATTAGCATAGTCCAGCAACCTCATTTTTTCCTCACCATTACACTGCTCATACCAGCAGCACATGCAGCATTAGAAGTCGAGTCGCCAAAGCCTTTATTATATGAATATGCACTAACCTACTACTGCTATGAAATTAAAAGGTTAATGATAGAAGGGGATCTTCTATTCACAAATATATATAAAATGAATATTATTATAGCTGAAAAATGTCAACATCAAAATTTAAGAGAAAGGAGAGCACAGCCGATGAAAGGTAAGTGCCTTATATGTTCTCCCAACACCTGCAGAAGAGCTTTATAAATGATGTGTAATAGGAGAATATAATAGTGCTCCACCTCACATCCTCTTCATGGCGGCTTGTATATACAACTTACCATGAAATGCTGGGCCCCATAGCAGATTTCTGTATGGGGCCCCCAAATATAAACATATTTGTACACACATTTATACAATTAGACACATTTATACAATCATATATGCACACATTTATATATTTATATACAAAGACATATGTTCTAGGCTGGGTATTTAATGACAAACAATTTGATTATTTCCAATGATGTGTACTGTTTTCAAACTAAAGGGGGGAAATTTTTACCCGTCTATTGCTAATCTGACTATGTCAAGGTGGGAAGAGTTCTATGTGTATTGTGACCAAGATCCATTTGTGGGGACGATCTTCTGATGCAGCATATACATTGACAATCTGCTATTTATTTGGCAGGGAGATGTGTATGCCATACCAGAATGTATAACCTATCTGAACAAAAATGACTGTAATCTAAGTTTTACACTCAGGGTAAATAAAAAATTGATGTGACTGAGGGCTATATTCATACTACTACTTGACGAAAAAAGTTCCTGGCAATACCATCCTACTTGCCAACAGTTTACATCCCCAACATACTATCAAATCAATACTCGTAGGAGAAAATGTCAGTTCTAAAAGAAATTGTAGTGCTCTAGTAGATTTTGAGAAGGGAGCAAGGAATATTAATCAAAGATTATCCAAGAGATGGTATTCTCATAATAGGAGAATCAATTCATGAGAAGAATCTGTCCTGCATAACCATACGTCATTCAATTCCTCAAATATAACATCTGGCAACCCCAGCCAAGAGTCCATGGGTTTGTCAATACAACAATTAGTTGGCATGGCCCAGGAGCAGGTCAGCGGCCCTAACCGGACTCTGTCCTGTTCATTTTCCTCAGGCAGAGAGCAACTAGGTGGTCTGGGCTCAGTGCCACTATACAGCGATGACAAAGTGTTTGAGGACAGTCAGCAGATGCTTGGCAGTGAAGAGGTGGGGCAAACATTCGCTGTGCATACTGACACCGTTGAGGAGAAGAGCAGTGACAGGGAAGCATGAATTGACAATGATGTAGCCGATTGCATTTGGGAGCTGGATTTAGCAGGGGAATCATCATCATTGGGCGAAGAGAGTGTCAGCGGAGCAGGCAGCAAGTCACTACTGTGGCTGTGAGTCAGCAGGGTGACAGCAGTGCGAGGACAGGAGCCAAATGGCCGCGGGGTACAAATCCCTATTCGCAGGTCCATTAACCAGTGGCACAGGGGCTCAGCGAGGCAGCAGCGGTAGTAGCCACTCAGTGCAGAGTGTTGGTGGTAAAATCACCATCTCGGCATTGTGGCAGTTTTTTGTTAAGACACCAGTAGCCGAGCATGTGTATATGTCAAATCTGTGGGCAGAAAGTGAAGCTTGGCCAAGCAGCTAAGGTTTGCATCACGGCCCTGCTTCAACAGATGCAGCATCACCATCCAATGGCCTTGGAGAAACGGGTCTCAGATGTGGTCCATCCTGTTGGCGCAGCAACAGCGGCAGCACCTGGTGGCACACATGCCGTTTCAGCCATTCAAGGCTTCGACACCTCGGCTCAAGGGAGCTGTTTGTCTTTGACATCGTCTCACTGTCGAGATGCTTCTGCTCCTCGCTCGTTGAGCAAGACGATTATAAAGAGACAACTCTATGCGTCCAGCAATCCTAAGGTGCAGAAGCTGACTGTGCTCCTGTCCAAGTTATTGGTATGGCAGTCCCTCCCATTCCAAATTGTGGACTCTGCACCCTCCAGAGAACAAATGGCTTGTTCCGAACCGATTTGAAGAGTTCCAAGCCGAAATTTATTTTCCAAAAAGTCAGTCCCAGCCCTTTACAAATACGTAAAACAGAAGATAGGCCAGTTCTCGAGCTTATCAGCTTCCTCCAGAGCGGACGTGTGGTGCTGTACTATGGTCAGGGCCAGAACATGTCCTTTATGGCCCACTGGATGAATCTGCTTCCCGTCCAGCCACACCAACAACTTGAACAGGAGACGGCGCTCTCTCCTCCATGTTGTCAAACTGCTGCTCCTGCTCCAATGTCCGCCTCCTTCTCCACCACCACCTCAGCCTCCACAAGTGTAAGTGCTGCTCCATTACACCACATGTTCAGGCAGTTCTACACCTGGTTTGCCTGGGCAAACAAAGTCACACAGAGGAAGAACTGCTCCACGTCATGCAAGAAATCAATGTGTGGCTTTCTCTGCGACAACGGAACCATGGTGACAGACAATGGGAGGAACATGGTGTCCGTGCTGTACCAAGGAGGGATGGTCCATGCGCTCTGCATGGCGCATGTGTTCAATCTGGTAGTCAACAAGTTCCTCAAGTCTTCCACCCATCTGCAAGACATTCTTAAAATGGCCAGGAAAGTGAAGCACACCACTCTTACAAAGTGAAGCACACCCTCCTTGAGTTGCAGCTGCAGAATGGCCTCACCCATCATAGTCTGATATGCAATGTTTCCACCCGTTGGAATTCCAGCCTCCATATGTTAGACCCTCTATATGAACAGAGAAAAGCCATTAATGATTTTTTGATCACAGGAGTACTCCCCTGTGTAACTTTGATGTCAGCCACTGGCAGCTCATGCGTGACACCTGCCATTTGCTCAGGCCCTTTGAAGAGGCCACGTTATTTGTCAGTCGCCAGGACTGCGGGATAAATAATGTCATTCCACTGCTTCATGTCCTGGAATAGATGCTGCAAAATCTGTCTGGTCAGGGCACTGGAGAAGTGGCGATTACATCTCATGGCCACATGAGTCCGATGGGGGCAGAACTGGAGGAGGAAGACATTGGAGCACAAGCAGAGTCTGGTGAAATTAGTGTTTTTTCTACTCAGGTGACAGGAGAGGAGGAGCAAGAGCATCTGGAGGAGGTAGAAGACGAGGCAGATGACCCAGAAGCACTGTGGCAGTATACAGTGAAGATGGAGGCCAGATGGGTGACTTTTTTCCAGCTACCGAGAGAGAGGAACATCTGGCATACTATAGAGATATACTGGGCAGACAGTTGGCCCCTGCCTATGTGTGCCATTGTCCATCCCCAGGTCTGACCAGGGGATTCCTGGCAGTCATCACTCACGTACTACTGCCGTGGCTGCTGTGGGGAGATTGGGGGTAGGAGCAGTAGCAGCTGAGCAGCTTCCTTCACCCGCCTAGTGAGGAGGGCAGCCACCTCCAGCAGCAGCAGGACATGGAGCAGACCCTGCGCTAGCAGGTGGTGGCCTACTTGGACACACTCTACCACCCCAGGTAGAGGATGCACTGGACTACTGGGCAGCCAAACTTGATGTATGGCTACAACTTGCAGAGTTTGCATTAAAGAGGCTGTCCTGCTGTCCAGTAGTGTGGCATCAGAGTGGGTGTTCAGTTAGGGGGTGATCGATACCCCAAGGGGAGCCCGCTTGTCCGCTCATAGTGTGGACTGATTGAAAGCGGACAATGATGGATGAAATGAAGGGTAAAATGATCAATTACGTCAATGCAGAATTACTGCGGACACACTCTGCACTCTTATTGGGAGTTTCTACATGTATCTGTGTTTAACAGAACATGTTTTGTTGTAATCTACACTCACCGGCCACTTTATTAGGTACACCTGTCCAACTGCTCGTTAACACTTAATTTCTAATCAGCCAATCACATGGCGGCAACTCAGTGCATGTAGACATGGTCAAGACAATCTCCTGCAGTTCAATCCGAGCATCAGTATGGGAAAGAAAGGTGATTTGAGTGCCTTTGAACGTGGCATGGTTGTTGGTGCCAGAAGGGCTGGTCTGAGTATTTCAGAAACTGCTAATCTACTAAGATTTTCACACACAACCATCTCTAGGGTTTACAGAGAATGGTCAAAAAAAGGAAAAAACATGTGAGCGGCAGTTCTGTGGGCGGAAATGCCTTGTTGATGCCAGAGGTCAGAGTAGAGCGGGCAGACTGGTTCCAGCTGATAGAAAGGCAACAGTGACTCAAATCGCCACCTGTTACAACCAAGGTAGGCAGCAGAGCATCTCTGAAAGCACAATACGTCGAACTTTGAGGCAGATGGGCTACAGCAGCAGAAGACCACACCGGGTGCCACTCCTTTCAGCTAAAAACAGGAAACTGAGGCTATAATTTGCAAAAGCTCATCGAAATTGGACAGTAGAAGATTGGAAAAACGTTGCCTGGTCTGATGAGTCTCGATTTCTGCTGCGACATTCGGATGGAATTTGGCATCAACAACATGAAAGCATGGATCCATCCTGCCTTGTATCAAGGGTTTAGGCTGGTGGTGGTGGTTTCATGGTGTGGGGAATATTTTCTTGGCACTCTTTGGGCCCCTTGGTACCAATTGAGCATTGTTGCAATGCCACAGCCTACCTGAGTATTGTTGTTGACCATGTCCATCCCTTTATGACCACAATGTACCCAACATCTGATGGCTACTTTCAGCAGGATAATGCGCCATGTCATAAAGCTGGAATCATTTCAGACTGGTTTCTTGAACATGACAATGAGTTCACTGTACTCAAATGGCCTCCACAGTCACCAGATCTCAATCCAATAGAGCATCTTTGGGATGTGGTGGAACGGGAGATTCGCATCATTGATGTGCAGCCGACAAATCTGCGGCAACTGTGTGATGCCATCATGTCAATATGGACCAAAATCTCTGAGGAATGCTTCCAGCACCTTGTTGAATCTATGCCACAAAGAATTGAGGCAGTTCTGAAGGCAAAAGGGGGTTCAACCGTTACTAGCATGGTGTACCTAATAAAGTGGCAGGTGAGTGTATCATCTGATGTCAGTGTAAAAAGAGTGCACTCTGATGTTATAGTGGGATCTTGGCCCTCAGCTCAGTCCTTTCAAGCTGGAACAGACGTTACCTTGTCAGGCTCTGTTCCAGCTTCACTTATTTGGTGAAGTTGGCCCCTGTAAGTGCCCATGGAATTGAATAGTGAAGCGATTCTAAGAGCGGCGGCTGTCGTGTGCGTGTCATACTACAACACAGCATTTTTTGAAGACCAAACCATGCTCCCTATGCATATTTAAGCATGGCACAATGTTCTACAAAACCCTACAGGCTCTCTGCAGCCAGGAAATTCCTGTTTTATAACATGATTCATCTAGATTCGATTCAGGTCCAATCAAATTTTTTCAAAAAGTTTGGCGAATCGGTTCTCTAATAGCAGCCAATTTAAAGTTATGAAATATTGTGGTTAAACCCTTCAGGGTGTAGCCAGTTTATCACTTAAGGCTCAGTCCCATTTTTTTATTCTGACATGTGTTGCTTTATATATGGTCATAACTTTTGAACACTTTTATCATCAAAGCAATTTTGAGATTGTTTTAGCATCACATGTTGTTCTCCCTTTTTTCGTTAAATTTTGGTTAATAAGTTTTGCATTATTTATGGAAAAAATGTAAAAAATATTAATATTTTGAAAAAATTCTAAATTATCTAGACTTCAGGCAGATTGTTTTACTACCAACATTAGTTGCTGAATCACATTTCCCATATATCGGCTTTAGATTTTCATAATTTTTAAATGTCTAGATAATTTATTTTTGATATCAAGCGTCGAACAAGGAGATTTCAGAATTGACTTTTTTGGGGATCATTGTTTTAAATGAAATTTGAAATATATTATATTAGAAACCCCCTATTTATCAACCCATTTTCAAATCTGCACCCCTCAGACTATCAGAAACAGTTTTTATGAAGAGTGATAACTCCTTCAGATCTTTATAGTAATTCAATTAAAATGGAGGTGAAATTTTGTAGGCAATACGTTCATTAAGCCCTAAAATGTACATGTTCACAAAAGATAAAAAGAGAAGAACCATCTTAAAATTTATTATGCAATTTCTCCCAAGTACGGAGAAACCTGACATGTGGATGGTACTTGTTGTAGGGGCGTACAGCAAGGCAAGGAGGACCATGCATTAGCTAGTTTTGCTTTATAGAGTGTAGTTTTTTTTTGGTTCATGGCACACTTTTATGAGCTATACTTTTATTTCCCGTTAATGTTGCCATGTGAGGGCTTATTATTTGCAGGATGTTATGCATTTTTCAGTGGTACTATTTGGGGGTGGCTATGCCTAAAATGCATTAACTTTTTTGTGGAGGGGTTGTAGAGAAAAGTTTACTATAAACTGTAAGTAATACAAAGCTTATTTTCTGCTGGACATGATGTGCTTAACAACAGTAACATTTTTGTATTGATGGTTTTTAAAACTATTTACATGGTGTTCATTGTGCGAATATAATCAGGATTTTATTTCATTTTACAGGTCATTACAGATGTGACGATGCTTCATATGTGTAGTTTATATGGTGATTGTAACTTTTTTTTTGTATATGTAAGTGTAATGTATAACAGGGTTTAGGTTTTTTTTTGATTAATGTATCAGTTTATTTTTATTTTTTCTAAATTCGTACTTGTCCCACTATGGGGACAAGATTAAAAAAAGTTATGCGCTTTTTTATGATACGACTATAAAGAACAACTCTTTTTGCAAAAAATAAGCCCTCAACCAGAAAATTACTAACGTTATGCCCCTGAAAAGTTGTCAATAGTAAAAACAATGCGATTTTCGCCAGTATTGGTTTTGCTTGGTAAAATTGAGCAAAGGGAGGAAAAATTATATAAATGAGGTATCACCGTAATCGTAGTGAACCAGAGAATAAAGATAAAATATTATTTTTATGTTATGGTGAGCGGGGGGGGGGGAACATGCTAAAAATCCAAAATAAAAATTGATGATTTTGTTTGTGTCCCCCTTGAAATAGTTAATAAAATCTCATGAATAAGCTATAGACCCCCAAAATGAATTATCTATATATTGTATCTCTTGCCGCAAATAATAAGCCCTCTTTGTTCACATTAAAAATTATATAAAATTATTATAAAATTAACATTTTATAGCCTGTACAATGTGACAATAGAAATCTGTTGTGAATGGCGCTGCTTTCATTCTATGCCCAGCTGTGTACACTTGGGAGAAATTGGGCATCAAACTTTGCAGAGCAGTTCATAATTTAATTCACTATGAAACTGTCAGTTTTGGCCTAAATGAATGTATTTTCCAAAAAATTCTAAAGTTTCTAAATCGGAGGTCGTTTGTGAAACACTTGAAGTGTTAATAGACTTAATAGAAGTTGTTTTATGTTGAGAGGTGAAGTTTCTATAGTGGGGTATTTTATGGGGTTTTACTATTATTTAGAACTTTCAAAGTCACTTACAAGCTGAATTGTCCCTCAAAATGTGAGTTTTGGCGAAAAATTGCACCTAAAGTTCTGCACCTCATAGCATCCTAGAAAAATTACAGGATGCATAAAATATCATCTCAACATAAATCAATCCTTTCCTGTCTGGAAAGCAGAACATTTCAAACTTTTTTACAAACTTTTGCCAAATTTCCATTTTTTTTCAGAACAAAACACAAAACTTACCCCCTGAGGAAGCGACGACGAAACAGGGTTTAGTGGCCCATCGCCATATTTCCTGTTTACAATGCAACCTGGTCAGTATATATGAATTATTTTGCACTATGGACTTTACATTGTGGTCTTTGACGTTTACATGACCTTAATTTCACATGGCCAGGATATATATGTGATATTATTGTTTACAACTATACCCTATTGTATCCATCTATCATCGTAAGCACTTTTTGTCCACCAGGGATTGTTTTTTATGGGTTGATTTTAATTCTAGTGATCATTCATGTGTTATCTCTGTATCATTAATAAAATTTATTGAATTTTGCATTTATTGCTGTTTACAGTCTTCTGTATAGTTTGCACGAGGCCTGCATATATGTATGTATGAAACACAAAAAATATCACTTAAATTTTACAACTAACATGAAGTACAATATGTCACGAGAAAACAATCTGAAAATCTCCTGGATATGTTAAAACATTATGAAGCTATAACCAATTTTTGTGACACATGTCAGATTCGAAATATCGAGTCTGGTCACAATGCTGAAAACAAGCGTCGGTCAAAAGGGGTTAACCTATCATTCTTAACAGCACCTATGGTTGTTGAGATATTACACAGATCTCAGTGCTCACAGAGATTTAAATGCCGCTAGTGACTTTTTTTTTTCTCTTTTCCCCTCCTCCCCTTCCCCCCTTATCCCCCCTCCCCCCTCCTTCTTACCGCCAGAGAAAGAAAGAAAAAAAAAAGGGACATTTTTATTGGTTTTCTCGCCGCTAGGGTTCAGGGTTCCATTTACCCCATAAACTTTCCCATTTTTTTCCTTCCTTCCGATCCTTGCCTTTTAAACCATACTTTTTCGTACTTCTTAATTTTTTCCACCAAATTAAACCATCCTTCTATGGAAATGACCCCTGCATTCCCCCAATTTCTTTAATGTACACTTTTCCCAGGTGCGTAACTCTCTGCACCAATAGGTGAGCCCCTTGATCTACTCCACATCTCTCCATATCTCCCAGGATCCCCACCCATATTGTTGGGGTAATTTTTGTTCTTAGTATGTTCGAAATATAAGCAAAAACCTTGTGCCAAAACTCTCCCATTATTGGGCAGAACTAGATGACATGGGCAAAGTCCGCTTCTTGTCCACCACATCTCAGGCATCTGTCGTCCGCCCTCACCTTCATTTTATATAATTGTGCCGGTGAAAAATAAATCATGTGTAAGATGCTATGCTGGATTAATCTGTGGTTCCAGTCCAATGAACAGTGTCTAATATTTCTGTGAATTCTATTCCATACAATAGGAACATTGTCCTCTTTTGCTACTAATGTTTCTCATCTATCTTGTGATTTGTGTCTATTATTAAGTGTCGTGCTCCTCACCAAATATTTATAAATCTTAGAAGTTATTTTCCTTGTACTTTTACCATTCTTAATAATCTCTATACAATCATGTGATACTACCCTCAAGCCATACCCTTTTCTTTTCCTTAAAGTCCACTAAAGCATGCACTATTTGACCATATCTCAGAAAATCTCCTATATTAAGATTATATTCTTCTGCAAGTTGGTCAAAAGATTTAAACCTTCCTTCTACAAAAAATTGTGCTATATACCTAACCCCCTTTTGTTCCCAAAACCTTAGGTCGGGTACTTTTGCTAATTCCGATATCAAATAGTTACGCCTTAGAGGTGTCATGTCCAAAAAGCCATGGATTCCCAATAATTTTTTAAAACCAGCCCATCCTTTAAATAACAACTTGGAGATTTCCCACTGTTCAATCTCCTTAGTATTAAGGATATCACTCTCCAGTATCACAAAAATTGAACCCATTAAGCCTTTTGTGGCTTGGATCAACCTTTGATATACTGGATTATCCCTCCAGCCCAGTACTCTAGTCATCTGTGCAGATATATAGTAGCCAAAAAAGAAAGGTATCCCCAGTCCACCATCCTCTAAGGGGCGATACAAATAACCCAAGTTTATGCGGACTTTCTTACGCCCCCAAATGAGGTCGTTCAAAATTGCTTCTATGACTTTGAAGTATGATTCCTCTATCCATACTGGACTGGGGGAGATTACAAATAGAATTTGGGGTAGCAGGATCATTTTAATGAACCCTATTCTATCCGCTGTAGAAAGGGGTAATCTGTCCCAGCAGTGGATTCTACCTCTAATGGCCCCCAGGAGGGGGATTAGATTTAATTACACAAACCTATCCAACTTACTTGAGACCTGGATGCCGAGGTACCTAAACTACCTTCACATATCGAGATCTTCTTATCCTGCATTTCCTCCCTTACTCCCACATCCAGAGGCAATAAAAGAGATTTTTACAAGTTAATTTGTAAACCAGACCATTTCCAAAATTCATCAATCGTCTCAACTACCCTTGTAACCGTGTTAGGAGTGTCTTGAAGATATAGAATCAGGTCGTCGGAATATAGGCAAAGTTTGTCTAGATGCCCCCCACCCGCTATCTGTCCATCCTGCCTCAGCAGGATTGCCAGTGGTTCAATATATATGGCATAAAGTAGAGGGGAAAAGGGGCACCCCTGTCTTGTTCCTCTAGACAGAGGGAACGGGTCAGATTGAGATCCGTTCACCACTACTCTTGCCCTAGGAGCCGCATATAGACTCTGGAATCCGATAAAATTGGGGCCAAAACCAAAGCATTCCAATACGGACCAAAGGAAGCTCCACTCCACCCTGTCAAATTCCTTCACAGTGTCCAAAGACAGGATAAAGCGGAGCTTCCCCTCCCCCATCTCTATTGCCAAGTACAACCTGTGGATGCATTCATTCATTCTACGTCCTGGCATAAATCCGTTCTGGTCTGTGTGTATAATGGTAGTAATAACCTCCAGCAGTCTATTTGCTAACAGTCTGGCTACAATCTTTGCGTCTGTGTTCAATAGTGAGATAGGTCGATAAGAACCCACCTCCAACAAATCTTTGTCTTTTTTCGGAATTACTTAGTTTGCTTCTGACATAGAACCCGAAACTCTCCCCTTCACCGCTGGGTCCTCCAAGATATCTAAAAACAACGGCATTAGTTCTGCCCCATACTTCCTGTATACAGCAAAAGGTAAGCCATCTGTCCCTGGAGACGAATCTTTTGTGCATCCTTTTACAAAAAGGATGTAAAAGTAATTGGTGCCTCTAGTAATTGGTGCCTCTAGTTTCTTTTTATGCTGATCGGAGAGTGTGGGGAATTTTATTCTGCTTAGGTATCCCTCGACATCTGCTTTTGAGTATAGGTCTTTATAGAAAGATTTAAATTGTTTTGTCACCTCCCCTGATTCCTTCATAATCGCACCCCGCTCCCCTCGAATTGCAGAAATATAGCTATTTTTGTTTGGGGGTTGAATCATTTGTGCTAAAATTTTCCCCGCTTTACCTCCCTCCGTGAAGTACCTTTTCCCATTGAAAAACATTTTGTGTTGTGCTTTTCCCTCCAAAAACCTCTCATAATTATCTTTAGCAATCAACAATGCTTTGCCCCTCTCTTCATCTTGTTGGTCACGCAGGTTATTTCCCGCTTCCTTGTACTTTGTTTTAAACTGTCGTTCTTCCTTATTGAACGCCCTTTTGGAGTCTACTATACCTTTTTTAAACACTCCTCTTAGATGAGCCTTAAGTGCATCCCAAGTGTTCCACTTGTCTGCAGAATTTTCATTTGCCATCCAAAATGCTGTTATTGATCTTTTTACATCTAACGTGTCCCCCAGTATAATGAGTCAGTATGGATTTAGCCTAAAATTTTTATTTTTTCTTTCTTCTGGCCCTATCACTACCATCACTGGGCTGGGATCAGAGACAATTATTGGTTCATATTGCATCTTAATAATGTTAGGGACAAAGGATTGGTTTACTAGACAATGTCAATGCGCATCAGTAGATTATGTGTTTTACTCAAATAGGAAAATGCTTTCTTAGTGCCATATTTAGTGCGCCATACATCTACCAGACCAAGTTCTTTACACAGAGTGTTCAACTTAGAGCTCCTATCAATGATGGTTCCTCCCTCCCGTTTCTCCAAACCCATCCTATCTAACTCAGTGTTGAATACTGTGTTTAAATCCCCGCTGGTGACTTTGGCAGCAGGAGATTTTGCACGTTTGATCAATGTCATTTTGTGCCAATGTCGCCCTTTTTCATTAAGGAAGCATTCATAAGCATATATACATGTACACTGGAGATCAAAATCACAATATACAATTTCCTAAATGACAAGGTCATTGTGTAGTCCTATCTGAATACATCCTAACATGAGTAAAATAGTGGTATTTTAACCCCTTAAGGAAGCAGGGTATTTTTGTTCATTTTTCCCTCTCCACCTTCAAAAATACATACATTTTTCATAACAATTTTACTTCTCAGTTACAATATTTATTATTCCATGCCGTGTACTGGGAAGCTGGGAAAAAAAATTATATTTTGATAGTTAGGGCATTTTTAGATGTGGTAATACCTAACACTTTTTACTGTTTATTACTTTTTATATAAGTTCTAGGAAAAAGGGGGTGATTTGAATTTTTAATTTTATTAAACCTTTTTAAAACTTTTTTTTTACTATTTTTAAGACACTCTGATTGTTCCTACCATATACTGCAATACTGCTTTATTGCATTATATGGAATTTTTACACAGTATACAGTACAAGGAGCCAATGGCTCATTGTAACAAAACTACAGATGCCACGCAGCTTTAGGTTTGATGAAGACTCAAGGCTGTTATGGCAACCTATAGCTGATCCCTGATGATGTCCCAAGGAGCAACGATTGGAACAATCGGCGGAATATGAAGAGTTAGTACCTGCAATCTGTGCTAGCACCAATTGCGGGTTTATTAGTGGTGGGTGTTTGCTGCAATATGCTCACCTGCTCACCCGCGACCCACCGTGTGCCCCAGCACCTCACTGCTCAGTCTTAACTTGTTCCTCGTTCCTGATTCCCATCTGGTTGTTAAAGCTGTTACCTGTGACCAGTGTTTTGACCTCTTGTTGTGACCTTGGAACTGTTCGTGACTTTGCTCCTTCCCTGCCAGCCCAGACCTCCTGCTCCATCCTTGACCTTGAACCATTGCCGCCTGCCTTTACCATATGCCTGTCCCTGACCACCAGATTGCCTGCTGATTCTGTACCTCAACCTTGGCTGCCACATGGAACAAGTAGCATCTGTGGAACGACCTGGTGGTACCATGCCACAGAAAGACCAACCCGCTTTGCAGATGGCTCTGGTGCAAATCAGGTGCCACTTAGATTCCAGTCCCAGGTGACGGCTTGTGTCATCATAGGCGGTGGTCCAGGGGGTTCACTAACCCAGAAGCCTGACACATTTGTCTTTTATTAGCCAAACTATGTAAATTTGTAAGCATCCACACACCATTTGTGCACACAATGTACAGTCTGAATGTTTTCTTGCTTTTTTCCGTTTGGGATTGATTGACAAGGTGATATTGCAAAGAGAATACAGAGAACACTTGCATTCAGTGCGTACTTGGTGTATTTTTATCCCAGGAGTTCATTGATCACATATCAGGGTTACTTTCATTTCAATCCTTGAAATCTCTCCTCTTAAGGGATTGATGAGATTAAATATTTATGCCTGAGAGCATTTTTTAAAAGATCCCAAGAGACTGTAACTAACCTAAATGATTCCCAGTGTATTTTACTTTTCATCTCACGAGGGTGACATATTTACTTTTGATGATTAACTAAATTAAAATCTTTGGGCACAGCATGACCAGAGATTTCTGTAGGTAGTTATATTAAAAGAGATGAAACCTATTATACTCTATAAACCCTCTTAGCAAGAAACAAATACTTCAAGAAGATAAAAAAGATACAATTCCATAGAACAGATATATTGTAGGCTGTATTGTTGCAAGCCATGGAAACGCCCAAGGGTTGAACATTTGCAACAAAAATTACCTCTGTTCTCAACACAGTTATAACCCTTTTTTAATGTACAGCACATTCTGAATACAATAAAAAGATATCTTTGGCAAAGACCAAACAAAGACATCCATAACCCATAGGATTATAATCTAACATTATCTAACATTTAAATGTGGTATCAATATACTAGTACAAGTACTAGTGGCACATCATACAGTGGGTTTCAGATTTAGCATCAAGGTCCAGAAGCATCAAAATATTTATATGCTTTATCAGCTAATTTTCAGAAATGACTTAAAGGGGTTGTCCACTTTAAGCACAGTGCAGCAGATAATTGATATTGTTTCTGTAATGAAAAGTTATTGCATTTTCCAATATCATTTCTGTATCAGTTCCTTACAGTCTTTTTACAGGAAGCTTCTCTGTTTACTTCCTGTAGATAAACACTGATCCCTGGTCATGTGATATCACACAGGTGTATGGTTTGTTAGCATCAAACAGCTTTTATTACACGGTGACCATGAACTGGTGTTCATCTATAGGAAGTAAACAATGAAGCTTCCTGTTTCCTGACAGTAAGAAGCCAACAAGCAGAGATCTTGGAAACAGTGAGGAATTAATACCAAAATTATATTGGAAAAATGTATAATTTTTCATTACACAAACAATATCAATTATTTGCTGGAATGTGCTTAAAGTGGACAACCCCTTTAAAGAGGTTTTCTGGCTCCTTATTAATTTTTAAAACTGAGGAACTATTCACAGGATGGATCACTAGAATTAACTCATGGGATGTCCAACATGTTGGAATCCTCACCAAGCAGATGTTCTACTAGCCCCCTACAGCTGATCCTTATACTGTGAACAAGGCCTGAAGCAGGAGGCTGTGCACTGACTGCTTAGTGGAAACACAGCGAAACTGCAGATCAACTCTTATTCAAGTGCTGCTGCTGTACACTGTAGTACACTACTTCTGCTTCTGGCTCCATCTAGTGCATACTGGAGGCTCTGTTACTAAACACTTCTGATTGTGCAGGGTCTGGGTATCTGTCCCCAACAAATTTATTGTTTTTACTTATCTTGTGATAAGGTCTTTGACTTGAAAATGCAAAAGTGGGCACAAAAGATATGGCTCTGAAAATGACCAGTCACCTAGCTGTTTAGGAAATGTTGTTCTATGACATATTCTTCTACTTGTTTTCCACATAAAAGCAGGATTGTAGCTAGATATTCTGATGAAAACAATGGATGTGTTATATTTACTACTAATTTGTATTCACAGTATGGAAAAGAAGAAGTGCATGTTACTAAGACTACTTATGCATTAGACTTAAGCATTCTTTTTTTTCTCTTTTTCTATTAACCTTTTCAAAGACACAGAATGTTGACTATTTATTATTTTAAAGGGGTATTCCAGGAATCAGCATAATTTATATACAAATGGGTCCTTAACCCCTTAACGCTCTGCGCCGTAGCTCTACGGCGCAGAGGTATAAGGGCTGTATGAAGAGGGCTCACGGGCTGAGTCCTCTTCATACAGAGGTGGGGGTTTTTGCATATTGCACAAAACCCCCACCGCTAATAACCGCGGTCGGTGCTTGCACCGATCGCGGCTATTAACCCCTTCAACGCCGCCGGCAAAGTCGCCGGCGGCGTTTAAAAGACGGCGGCACGCGGGCGCCGCCATCTTTTTTCCGATCGCCACGCCCCCGAACGTCATCGGGGGGCGGCGATCGGTTGCCATGGTAGCCTCGTGTCTTCTTTTGACACGAGGCTATCTGGCAGCTGCAGATTCGTTACAATGAGCCAGTGGCTCATTGTAATGAATGTGCTGCAAAAATGCCATATATTGCAATACAGAAGTATTGCAGTATATGGTAGGAGCGATCTGACTATCTAGGGTTAATGTACCCTAGATGGTCTAAAAGATAGTGAAAAAAAAAATAAAAAAAAAAGTTTAAAAAATAAAAAAAATTAATAAAATATTAAAAGTTCAAATCACCCCCCTTTCCCTAGAACGGATATAAAACATAATAAACAGTAAAAATCACAAACATATTAGGTATCACCGCGTCCCAAAATGCCCGATCTATCAAAATATAAAAACGGTTGCAGGCGGCGGTGACCTCCGAGGCGGGAAATGGCGCCCAAATGTCCGAAATGCGACTTTTACACCTTTTTACATAACATAAAAAATGAAATAAAAAATGATCAAAATGTCGCACAGACCTCAAAATGGTAGCAATGAAAACGTCGCCTCATTTCGAAAAAAATGACCCCTCACATATCTCCGTGCGCCAAAGTATGAAAAAGTTATTAGCGTCAGAAGATGGCAAAAAATTTTTTTTCTTTTTTGTACACATTCGTTTAATTTTTGAAAATGTATTAAAACACAATAAAACCTATATAAATTTGGTATCACCGCGATCGCACCGAACCAAAGAATAAAGTAGGCGTATTATTTGGAGCGAAGAGTGAAAGTCGTAAAAACTGAGCCCACAAGAACGTGACGCACGTGCGGTTTTTTTTCAATTTTTCCACATTTGGAATTTTTTTTCAGCTTCGCAGTACACGGCATGTTAAAATAAATAACATTACGGGAAAGTAAAATTTGTTACGCACAAAATAAGCCCTCACACAGGTCTGTACACGGAAAAATGAAAAAGTTATGGATTTTTGAAGTTGGAGAGCGAGAAATGAGCCGGAAAACCCTCCGTCCTTAAGGGGTTAAAATATAATCTTATATGTAATTAGTTGTTATTTAAAATTTTGCTTCTATGCAGAAATTGCAGATACACTGCAATGAAGAATTTAAATGCTACTGACCCTTATCAGTCCAGTGATTTTCTCCGTAGTCACATGACCACATCACATGTCCTACCAGTCTGAGCAAGTCATTTGATTAGCCCTAAGTTTGGCTGCAGTCGGTTGGTTGCAGTGCATGGTCAGTGTTTTGGTGAGAAGTCTCAGGAGTAATGTGCAGTGATGGCAGTTACACATTATTACTATTATAAAAGAACAAGAAAGTCTGTTAGATCATGACTGGGAGCAGAGCATAAGAGGGAGGAGGAGTTGCTGAGAGCTAAAGGATCATGTGACTTGTAGTTTCAAAGTGGCAGCCATCTTGGAGAAAACTCAGCATACTATAGAAAGCCCATAACATTTTGTGAATCATAAAATCAAACTACTTAAGCTCCATTTTGTAACTAATGGCATTGAGTTTTGTTATGTTCATTTATTTAAAGCATTATGGGTTTTTGTATCAGGTGTTCATATTCCCGGAATACCTTCAATAAAATAACAAGTATGGTACTAATAATTAGCAGTAACATGATTATTATTATTACATTTGAACAAGGTCAGTACACAATTATTTTACAGTTTTTCTGTGGTTTATAGTCCTTGTAATAGGGTAATAGTACTGCTAACATCCATATTTTCTTTATTGAAAGTGAGGGGCCCCATCATAGCGATTCTCCACCATTTAATAATTAAAAGAGAACCTTTCAACACATCACTCATATGGAGATTAGCATACCCTTCTGTAGGGGCTTTTTTGAATTTTCATTTTAGCCCCCCCAGTATTTGACCAATGTAATCATTTGTATTGTCAGAGAGGAGGAGCTGGAGAATAAGAGGAGGCATGTGTTAGGCTAATCTTTCATACTGTTCAATCAGTGGCAGACAGTATGTGATTTCTCTATGCTCATCTACATGCTGTGTTTGTACATATAGTCTGTTAACATTCAGCTAATATTCAGTTAACACTGTGTTTACATTCCCCCTTTTTTTTAGTCTTTCAGACCTGTAACCTCTTCAGGTTGCTAAAAAGGTTACAAGGTCTGCATACTCAAATCACATAACTGAGTGTCAATAGTTCACAGGTTTGTAAACAGGCTGGTTCTCCAACAGGGCATTATCCTCCCTTCGGGCACTTCTCCTGTCATGGTTCTTACCACCCGGATGGCCATCTGGGACATGGTGGACTTGATGAAGGGGACCACACAACACGTAATAAGTGACAATCACAATCACCAACATCACCCCCACTTAAGTCAAGAAACAAACCCTTCCAATTCCCCAACCACAAAGTGAAGGACAAAGTGTCATTCGGGATGTACATGCAACAAGCTGCTCCCACCATTTTACAGACTCCTCCCTTCTCAGCAAGGGTCATGTCCAAAGCCATACAGTTCTGGAAAGCATCTTGGATATAATTCACAAATCTCTGTTGATTACAATAAAACAGTTAACCCAATCAACATTTTTGTTTATAGCTATCTGGGGAATAATGGACTCCAGAAGTGTCCATATCTGATTGTGGGCCTTGAACTCATCTGGGACCCCCTTGGTACTTCTACTGCATCTTAACATTATCATCTAGGTGCTTCTCTCTTTGACTTCCAGAATCCCTTGGGATTCTCTATCTTTTCTTTGTGTGTCCGATTAAACTTATCCTTGAGGATCACGAGAAGGAATGCACAAATTTTATCACAACACTCTCACCTTTCTAGCCTCTAGGCAGGCTTGACCTGAATCTATCCCCACAAATCCAGCACACATCAGACACTACCAATGTATGGTTACCTGTGCTGTCAATGTTAAAGAAGGTCATTGTCTTGTTGCACCAACTTTAGGTAAAGTCTCCTACCCTGGGGGCATCCTGGTCAGCCCTACAGATACAGTGATAGTCCTGGTTGGGGTGTCCCTGAGCATAGAGTCAGTCAGAAGATACCAGCTAGCATGAAGAATAAGTAAGTTTGCAATAGAAAGTTTGGAAACATGCTGACTTCCCTCTAGCTTCACAGACATGGCGCTGGTTCAGCAACACTCCTAAAGGGCCATTGTAGCGAGGCTCCAGAGTCTCTCTCTGGTGTTTCTCTTTACCACCATGTAGTCTCCAGGCTTCAGGGTAAGCGTCCTGAGGTCACTGTCTAGTTCTAGAAAAGAATCAGAAACACTTTTGCACCTTTTCCAAGGCCTGGCTCAACTGTATGGGATGTTCTATCTGTTTTCCTGCCATAAGCTATAGACTCTGTGGGAAATAGGGGCCTAGTCTGTGTGCACAGCCAAAAAGTATCTCAAAGGGGACAATCTCGTCTTTCTGTTGAGGGTGGTCTTGACTGAATAGAGAGCAGCAGGAAGGCTCCCTGTTGCTTCCATGGCCTTCTGGATCTCTAACTTAAAAAACCCTACCACTAGCTTGGGGATGGTAAGGGGTATGTAGGGCGTGTTCTACACCCAGGAGGGACAAGGTTTCAGTCGTTACCTGTCCAGTGACATGGATTCCGTGACCGGACTCTGTGGTCTCTGGAAGTCCAAACCTGCAGAAAATCTCACTCACCAACTTCTTGGCCACAGCTCTGGGGGGAAAACCTTCTGGCTACCCTGAACAGAGATCAATGCACACAAACACATATTCCTATGCCAAATAAGCATAAGTTTAAATGCGGCAAACGCAACATAAGTGCAATGCAAATGAGACATACACGCAATTGTGAGAAAACATAAGTGTGAATGCCAGATAAACGCAAATGCCATGTAAGTGTAAACCATAATGCAAATGTGCAGTAAATGCAAATGCATGTACATGTAAATTTTTACGCAAGCGTGATACAGACACAAACAACACTTGAGTGTAAGCATCATCTTAACACAAACAGAAATTTCACAGAAGTGTAAACTTGTTGAAAATTACACATAAACATGAAGGCACCACAAACACAGCGCAAATACCATGTAAGCCACAAATGCCACTTAAGAGTAAGTTTAAGAGCAACGCAGTTTAAACCTGAACGGAGCCGACGCCAGAAGCTGCGGGTGTTACAGCAGCATGCTCAGTGTGTTACATTACACAGTGTGATACATCTGTATTACACTGTGTAAGGTGAAGAATAGCTTGAACAAGCGATCAGTGGATCACTTGTTCAAGCTAACCTGTAAAATTAAATAAAAATAGTTAAAAACATTAAATAAAAACATTTTTTAATAAAAGAATTAATTAAATAAAGTTAAAGTCCCCTAAACACAAATATTCCCTATACACGTGCAATAAAGTAAAAAAAACCCCGCAAAATCACCAAAAAAAACCACATATTTGGTATCACCGCGTCTGTAACAATTGGTACAATAACTCAGAAACATTATTGGACCCACTTGGTGAACACCGTAAAAACAAAACCCAAAAAACTCACCAAAAATGTACATTTTTCATAAAATCTCTACACAAAAATGTTCTAAAAAGTGATCAAAAACGTTATGTGCACCAAAATGGTACCACTGAAAAGTACAACTCAGCATGTAAAAAATAAACCCTAAACTAGCTCTCTCAACCAAAAACTTTTAAAGTTACGTCTCCGAAAAGATGGTGATGCAAAAACAAATGAGATTTCCTCTATGTTAGTTTTTATCCAGTAAAAGTGTAAAAATAAATGAAAAACTATATAAGTGAGACATCACCATAATCGTAGTGACCTATAGAATGAAGATAATGTAGTATTTTTAGTCTACGACCCCCAAAAAATACAAAAAGAAAGTAAACCAAAATTGACAATTTTCTTTTCACCCATGCATTCAAGAGTTAATAAAATCCCATCAATAAGCTAATGACCCACTAAAATGAAGTATTTGTAAAGTGCATCTCATGTCGCAAAAAATAAGCCCTTTATGTCCAAATTGCCAAAAAAATAAAGATTATATAGCAAATAAAAAGTGACAATGCATAATCTGCTCTGAATGGCGCAGCTTCCCTTCAATGCCCTGGCGTGTGCCCATACAGCAGGTTCCACCACATATGAGGTATTGTTATACGTGGGAGGGATTGGGTATCAAATTTTGCGGAGCGTTTTGGTATTTTATCCACTGAGAATTTGTACATTTTTTTAAAAACACATTAATTTAGCCAAAAAAATTTTACTTTCAAAATTGCATCCGATTTTGTTTTAACCCCTCTAAAACAATTAAAGGGTTAACAAACTTCATAAAAGTTGTTTACGGGGTTGTTTTTGGGGGTGTAGTTTCTATAATGGGGTAATTTATGGGGTTTTACTTTTATTTAGGCCTCTCAAAGTGATTTGAAACCTGAGCAGGTCCCTCAATAGCAGGATTTTGCGGTTTTTATGAATATGTGAAAAATCGCACCTAACGTTCAAAGCCCCATAAAATCCTACAAAAATAAGAGTATGCATAAAAACTATGTCCACATAAAGTAGACATTTAGTGAATGTTAGTTATTAAGTATTTTTGTGGTTATGACTATGTATGGAAAAAGTAGAACATTTTGAAGTTCGAAAATCAAGAATTTTTCCAAATTTTCACCAAATATCTTATTTTCTCATAAATAAATGCAAAACTTACAACCAAAATTTTTCAACTAACATGAAGTACAAAGTGTCACGAGAAAACACTTTTAAAATCTCTTGGAAATGTTAAAGCGTTTCAAAGTTATAACCATTTAAAGTGACACAGGGCAGATTTGAAAAAGTGGGCCTTGTCAGGAAGGTGAAAAGTGGCTTTGGCGTTAAGGTGTTAATTTGTGAGTTATCCAAGCAGTCACACCCACAATCATCTGACATTTGTGTCCTATCAATAGGTATAAGGGACAGTCCTTTATACGCTGAAATCTCACTTCTAAGAAAATGCTTCTATGTTTAAATAATTAGATATTTAAAGCTGTATATGTATGGAGAATAGGAACTTTCATTAAGTACCACAAGTAATCACATAAATTAGCATATATTAACACAAAGTGTGCTCCCGACACAGAAATAAACATATAAATATAGAAACATTTTGTCATAAGCACAGTCCATTAATTACAGAACAGTATCACATATCTCGGCTATGCAAGTTGTCCTCTAACACAATAGTTAAAGAAAGGTCATGCAGATTTGTTATAAAAAGGTGATAGGACACAGTATTGTAGATCACAGCAAATCAATCATACGTAAAAGTAAATTACTTCCTGAATATAAAACCTCATGTGAAAAGGTCAATACTGTACAATATGTCATTGAACAATATTCCACAATGCTTTTAGAAATCTCTTCTTAAGGCAATACTACAGTTTCCATGGCTATATTTTCTATTCCTGACACAGTTTAACCAAGTTCACAAACTGAAGATTGTGACAGGATTGGGGTATGGAATACATTGCCATTCTGCAGTTGCCGCAACAAAATGGAATATATCATACTGCTTTAACTTACAATACAGAAATTCTGCATGAAATAAGTAGAGGACTTTTAAAAATTGAAACTACATTTAAAATATGCATAAAGTTTGTGTAGATTCACATTGAATAACAATAGAAGCTATGACTTCATGCACACAAACATAGCGGATTACCATCCATTCAAATTTGGTCCATTTGTGCTCTGATGTTTTAATTCACCTCAATGTTGTCATTCATGTAAAATGTTATTATATAAACCCCTGCTCACTCTGCATTAAGTTCAGTATACTCCCTCATACATGGTGCTCTGTCTTATCATTATAAAGAGAGTACTTCATTATTACTACAAACAATATCTTCATGTATGATTGTAATGTATACCATAATGGGGAAGAAAATTATCTACTTTATTAAATTCACTAAACTGAAATACTTTTTCAAAATTTATTGCAAAACAAAATTACCCAGAAACCAACTTTTTGCCAGATGAGTCAGTAATGACAGGACTGGAATGTATTGTGGCTGGTTAAACATTAATATAACAGACCTACAAGTACCTATCACTCAGTGCCACACTTGTTCATTGCCTAAATGAGGAAAAGGAAAGGGCCAGGGTCCTTAAGGCCTGATGGTGCTGTAGCCAGGACTCCCCACTAGTCCTGCCCAAGGTGTGGTGTTGTCATTGACTAAGTCATTTACTCTTAGGCTACCTATACATAAACATTTTCCTCTGCTTGCCATCCATAGATCTTAGATATGTTTTTGTGATCAGTGGAGGGAATTTATTAAGAATGGTGACTTACTAGACTCTGGCACAATCTCTGCCAGGTTGCTCCTAAGACCTGGCAGAGTTTTCTGTTATAGTCTCCATTGGTTATACAGCATAGACTGTAGGAAATACAAGAGTCTGGGTTGTTCACATACCTGTCTGCCCCTCACCTGTCCAGCTCCCTGGGCTGACATGCCCAAAGAGGCATGTAGATCGAAAAACAGTTTAAACTGGAAAAGATGGGACCAGCCCAAACTGGCTGAGAAGGTAGTCTTTAATATATTTAAGATTTCCAAGTATATGTGTAACATCTGTGTTGTCACCCTCTGTCCATGGAGTTCGGCTGAGTATGCATTGTTTGTGTTATTGTGCCTCTCTTGAAAACTGCTGGCTTTCTGGATTGATTAACACCACATCTATCATTATTTGGCAGCTTGGCTCTGGTTTATTGATAGTTAACTCTAGAGGTTCTGCCTCTAACCACCTTTCTCCCTTGTTCCTCTGTTTTGCCTGGATTTCAAAATTCTGACCCAATCACTGTTTTGGTCCGGGACTCTGATATCACATAATAGTTTTGCCCACCCTGGTCAGGGTACCTACTAAAGAGGTTTCTTAGTAAGTTCAATATTTTCTTGCAATTCTGATCTCATTCTCCTGGTATTCTGACTTTTGGCTTGTGTTTTGACTATTCTCTGCTCTTGTCATTTTGTAACGGGTTTGTCTGCTGGGTTCCAACCTGGCTCTGCTGACTCTTCTTCTTTGTTTGTATTTTCTTGTCCTGTCTTTGTGATTTGCACTTTGGCACAGGAAGGAAACTTGTCCTGGATCTCCCTAACCACTACAGCTTGCTAGAAAATCAGACAGGAACTGAAGAGAAGTGGGTTTAGTGTTAGGATTTACTGTCTTTGTCTATTGTCTATTCCCAGAGCTTGCATTATAGTATGTTAGCTGTCCATGAATCATCTGTATGTCATCCAAAAAAAGCTGAGGATTCCAAATGATGTCACTAGTTTGTCCCAAATGATGTCACTAGCTTGTCCCAACCCTAATACCACATAATTTTGTGTTACCTAGCAACTGATTTGCAAATACTGATGTGTGCATGAGCCCATATAAGTAAATGGGAGCATGTGCTAGTCTTTGAATCAATAGGCTAGCATAAATCCCAAATGTTAATGTGGGCTAAAAGTTTTTTCTTTCTGGTTTATGATTAAATCCTCAGCTGTGTGCATGAGAACATAGCAATACATAGACTCAAGTGAAATCTTGCTATACATGTATCTTCATGGGTCAAAAATGAATATATATATATATATATATATATATAAATTCTTTTTGTTTTTTTAAATGATTCTGAGATGTGTTTTACTATACATATTACGTATTTTATTAGATTGCTGCACTTACAACTTACCAATTATTTACTATGACATTCCAATTATGTCTATAACCCTCATTCAAGTGTTTACAAAAATCTTAAAACATAAGACACGTAAGCAAAGGTCAATAGACTACACAGTTTTAACTACACTAACTTCCTGCTACTTGTTTAAAGAATCTTAAACAACAGACACCTTTGATGATTAATAAAAAAAAAACTCCCACCTCTTAATAAGGGCCTGAGTTTAACTTGTTTAATATTCCCACCACTAATGATTCCTGTTTAAGACATCCTTTAAAAAAGTTTGTAACATTAATTTAATGGAAACATGCCAATGCTGTTTCAAGAACTCCATTAGATGTTTCCCTGTTAAATTAATGTTACTAACTTTTAATGGATGTTCTAATTAGATGTTATTATTAACAGGAATATTAGTCAAATTAAAATCAAACCCAGCGAGAGACAAGTTCGCTTTACAAGTATGTTAAGCATTAGTATCTTGATAATATATATGCAATGTGGTGATGCCAGATGGCCAAGATTTGCTCTGCCTTCCAGTAACCCTCCAAAGAACCAGGCACACATGGTTTTGTTAGCACATAATACCTGCAGGAACAACACTATTATAAACATACCCACTTACAAAAGGAAGTGATGGCTTCTACAAGTACAGTGCACTACACTTGAGAGAGAAAAGGGCGCTCCATCTCTCAATTTCACACTCAATTTAAAGGGTCACTTTCAACATAGACTGATTAGTTTAGGCAGTTTAGAATTGATTGTTTTGATTGTAAAGCTTGCCTTCCTTTGTGGGCAATTTGAAGTGAAAAAGAGACACCCTGTTATTCCACAAGGTAAAAAAAGGATCCGAACACATTTCGTAACTATCCTCGTCTCGATTAATATATAAGCAATGGCACAAATACATACCTAAATATATCACTCGGTAAGCTTATGTATAGGAAAAGTAGTAACATCAACTAAATATTTCTTATCAAATAAGATATTTAAAGGGGTTGGCCACTTCACTTCAAGTTTTCTGTAATGTGTGGGGGAAAGAATTTACCAATATACATTGATTTTAAATTTTACCTAATACCAAGGCAGGGGAATCTGTCCGTCAAAATTGGAGGCCACTTGATAGTAACAGTATGCGATTGACGGAAGCATCTGTATTTTAGACACAGTTCTTTAGTTGTCCCTGTGGCGGCAATAGTTCCCAGGCACACATCACACTTTTACCTTAGATGCGTGGCCATGTGATGATGTCATCACTCCACCGCACATCTGTTTCGCTGCTAGAAAAAGAACACAGGAGAGAGGATGCAGAAGCACCAGCTCAGGTAAGTAGGTGATTTTATTTAAGCCAAAGTTCAGGAGCCACAGTATATAAGTCATCAGAATAAAATTATTAAGAGGGGGCACAGCACGTAAATCATAAGAGGGGGGCACAATAAATAATTCATAAGAAGATGGGCACACTACATAAAATCATCAGGAGAGGGCACAGCATATAAATCATATGGAGGGGTCACAGTATATAATTTATAAAGATGGGGCCCAGTGAATAAATTTTAAAGAGGAGATGTATGTAAAATGAAAGATAGGGGCAAAATATATAAATTGTAAAATTTATACAAAATTATGTAAAATTTTGTACAAGGAGGCATCCTCTACACCTAGAGGAGAGGCGGTTCTACCATTAACATAGACAAAGGTTCTTTACTGTAATAGCAGTGAGACTATGGAACTCTCTGCCGCAGGAGGTTGTTATGACGGTCTCCATGTACATTTAGGGCAAAAATATCAAGGGTTATGAGGAAAAAACATTTGTTTAATTTTTAAAGGTTGGACTGGATGAACTTGCGTCTTTTTGTAGCCTTATGTACTATGATGCTATTAAAGTAAGTGTACATATTGTAGTTATCTCATGGTTCTGTTCATAGATGTAACATGCAGGGGCGTAACTAGGAGAGGAAAGGAAGGACTTCTGCATGGGGTCCTCTTCCCCTTAAACTTAAAAAAAAAAATTACACGTGAATATGCACATTTATAAACCCACATACATTTAAATATATTTATATAAACACACATTTACAAAAATTCATGTGCACATACATTCATACACTCATTTTCAATTTTCTGAAAAATAAAAGTTGTGACGTGGTCACCTAAAGCATAGCATAGAATTTATAATTGTGCAACACGTATTATTTTCTGTGTCTGTGGGGGTAATGTAGTTTTACTGTCTGTGAGGACCTACTATTTTATTGGAGGCTGCTCCTAAAGGTATTGTCAGTATGGCCCCTTTGTATAAAGCATTTAAAGCCCACATGAGGATCTGGGCTTCAGAGCAGGGCTAACACCTGGTGGTTACCTTTTGGTGTATGTTTAAGGAAAGCTGAACTAGGCCAGTCAAGAAATGGAATGAAAGGCATCCATGGGGGGGGGGGGGACATAGACATGGTCAAAGAACAGACCAAGGTCCAGACAGGTTAAACATGAATGAAGTAATGTAATACACGCAGAGCTCAAAGATATGAAAAGATGGTCAAAGTGCACCATTGCAGTATAATAGTACCTTCTTGCTTAGGCACCATCCTATAAATAGCTTTAGGTAGCTTAAATAGCCCGAACCACATTGACCACAGGTCCACTCTATGGTCCTTTGACAAGCCAGCAGGTTACTAATATGTGCGATGCAAACAATAATATCCACTAGCTGCCAGGTCTGAGAGCAGGCAAAAAGGAGCCAGCAGGATTTTGAGTGCATAGCTTAGTATTAGTTTTACTTCAGATGGAAGACCCATGAAAATACTTAATTCTTGTTAATAAATAATATCAATAGTAATCATTGGTGCAATTTTTACTCTTCTAGGTTAATTTCAATAGATAACATTGTTATTGCATGCTTAACAGTGAGCAATCTGGGGATAGCAGGAATTTCTTAAACCAACTAGTTTGCGAGAGAAAACTTAAAAAACAACTCACTTTTTATTTCACATACAAATCATTACTGACTTATTTAAGAGACTGATTTTTTTAACAAGAGTTCCGTTTAGACACTGTGTGACTCCCAATAACAGTCATCATGACTAGAAGTAAAATAAAATTCTTGTAGTCATAGTCACTTGCAGAGTTTTCTCTTTCTCACCTTGGCTATAATTATGAGGCACATGGTTTACAGATAAATTCAACCTGTTTACAAAATTTTATAGGCAACAAAAAGCATCTGTCTTTAATAAGGTTTATTTGTTGGAATGTGCTACTGGATTACATCAGTCTCCAAGTCTAGATCATAAGAAACAATTAGTCTTGGATCACACTAGCAATAGCCTAGGACTCCAATTCAATTACCAATCCCAGAGATTATAACATGAGGTGAACATTTCCCTCCTGATCAAAAAGACTCAGGAAAAATACAGTATATATAATAAATTATTTGGTGGTGGTCAACTGGGACTACTGTAAATGGCTAGTGACATTGCTGTGCCACCAAAGGCCTGAGTCTGGTGTCCAACCTACAGCTTTATATAAATGTACCATTTATATACTCTTTTACAACATGTTCAATCATGTTTTATATCTGTTTTAGAATTATGATAAATATTTTAATGTAATAAAATTTTTATTTTGTTTTGTTAACCTAAGTTTACACTAGTACACTATCCCTGGGTAGAGCAGTAGAACCCTCCCATACAAGAAGTATTGCACAGAAACACAGTCCCTAACACGAGTCTAGAGTCAAGAGTGCAAATTGTCTTATGGTTTGGTTGTCACCCATCTTCTGACCACTTGCTACTGCTAACTTATTTTCCTCATATCAATCAAAATTAAAGAGTCCTGCTAGATAGAAAACAAAGGGCAGGCTTTGGTCAAAATATGGTACCCCTCTAGTGATGTACTGTAGGTGCAATGTCTCAATAGTGTACTGTTTCTTATATATAGACATAATTGTCAGGCTCCAGGGTGTAGTGGACCCACTGGACCACTGATGACAATGACACAAGCCGACACCTGGGACCGGAATCTGAGTGGTACCCAGTTTACACCAGAGCTCGCCGCAAAGCGTGTTGGACTTGCTATGGCGTGGTGCCACCAGGTCATAACCCAGGTGTGGCTTTGTCCCTGGTGGCAGCCAAGGCGAGGTACAAAGATGTTGGGCAAAATCGTAGTCAGGGACAGGCAGGAGGTCAGGACAGGCAGCATAGGATCAAAAACGTTTTTTAAAGTACACCTTGTTCTGAACCTTGTGCAGTATGCCTATGTATCTTTATTTTCCAGATGTTCCCTGTGACTTTTTACTTATGTTTCAGTTTTTTTGCTTATTTTTGCAACTTTTTAGGCACAATTCTGCACCTGGTCCAGGGCAGGTGCCAAGGAAGTTTTTTTTTTCACGGACCCTGTCTTGACATGTAAATTGGAATTATTTCACATGCTTTAAATGTTTGAAATTTTGGCATATTCTACATGGACTATGGATAACCAAATTATATGAAATGTGCATGGATCAATTTAATAGATGCATGTTGGGATTGGAGGGGATATTACTAATATCCTTAAAGGGGACTCCCCTCGCCTCCCACAGTTCCTGTGTTCAATGTCACCCACCTACAGTTTAGTGCCCTAATGTTTAGATAATTTTCCGCAACACAAAGAACTTGATAGTGTTCATTTTAACTGATATTTAATAAAATTGATATTTTATGCTCACCTCTTTCCCTTCTACTTTCCCTTCCCCATGATAATAAGACAGCTGACACCCATCTATTACTACCGTGGTCGGTGCTGGCATTGATCGTGGCAGTTAACCTGTTAAGTCCTGCAGTCGAACCCGACCCCCACACCTAACTTACCATTTCATGGGTGCTGTCATCTTGGATAGCTGACTGCCGTTCCCCCCCTATAACATCATTTGAGGAAGGCAATCAGTTGACATTTCAGCCTATAGTCTCATTGAGACTTGTAGGCTTGCCATGTGGGATGATGTCTAATAGCCAGCAAATGGCAGGCTATTAGAGATCAGCAGAAAAATTGCTATATACTGCAATACAGTTGTATTGCAGTATATAGCATGAGCAATCAGACCCTGCAGGGTTAAAGTACCCTGGTGTGTCTGAAATAATGATAAAAAAATGTAAAAATGTAAAAAATATATAAAAACAATGTAAAAGAATTAAAGTTTTAAATCAACCCCTTTCCCTAGATGACATATAAAAATAAAAAACAGTAAAAATCATATACATGATAAGTATTGCTACGCCCCAAAATGCCTATTCTATCAAAGTATAAAAAGATTATTCTCAGCCGTGAAGACTGTAATGAAAAATATCGCCCAAATGTCGGAATCCACACTTTTTCCCCATTTTTCCATCCATGAATAGTTGAATAAAAAATTAATTTGAATAAAAAAATAAATGGTAATGTAGGTCCCAATTTGATATAAATTTATATTTTGTGTACCAAAGATTAAATTTTTTTAAAATCTATTAAAACCTAATAAGACCCACTGTGATCGTATTGACCCAAAGAATAAAGAGAAAGTGTCATTTGGAGCACAAGATAAAACCCGTAAAAACAAAGCCCACAAGAAAATGCCAGAAATTTCACTGAACTTACACATTTTTTTCCAGCTTTCTGGTAGATTTTAATAGTAAAGATGTTGCACCTTCCAAAAACAAATTAAGAGCTGCGAATAAAAACGGTCCCAGATGGACCCACCAAGCATCAAACATGCACATTTTAAAAAGTTTTCTTAATCTGACCAGAGCTCAAAGTTGCTTTAATCTTCTATTCCAATGAATGTGCATATAATGTGCATGTCTTCCTTCAGTCAATGAAGATATTTCCAACTAAAGATTTCGTTGGGAATAAACTGTTCAGACACGAAACTGCTGCAGTTCTTTTTCCACAAATATCCTCTGTAATTCAGCTTTGTTATTCAGAGGAAATAAGTATTGACATAGCATAGATGCTTTCAACAAGTAAAAACCTTTTATTCTTGGTTCCACTCAAATAAAATCAGTTAAAAATGTGCATATAATCAATCCACGAAGACACCAGTCAGCTTCTTTAGAAAAGCAAAAATGAAAAAGCGCTGAGTACTGTAAGGGTTAATGTTACTGGGGAAAGCAAATGTTACTGGTTAACGGACCTAAGATGACATCACCTTGGTCACATGACATGAAGTGCTCAATGATTTAACAGAACTCTCTCTCAATGTTCCAACAAGGCACTGTGCAAAACATTTGACATAGCTTTTTCTACCTCTAATGATAAGTGAACAGATCTGTATATGTCTGTAGTTGATTATTGGCAGACAGCCTCCTAGTACAAATCCCATACAGCAGCATATCCTAGCAGTGAGACCTGTCAATAAGGAACAAGGAGGAGGGGCAACGCAAGTAAAATCTAATATGCAGGACCACATTAATATCATTGTACTCACCGCATGTGAGTTGAATATAAGTTTACAAACTGATTTTTTAACATTGCATCCATGGAAAGGAAACATTTATGGCTAAATGCAATGCTTTTTAATCATAGTTTTTTAAAGTATTTATTTAGGGTGGGTTAATTTATGTAGTAGGTTCCGTTTAGGTATTCAGTTTTGGTGCCTGACTGACTTCTAAAGATAGCACAGATATAATAATATTACTTAAATGTCTTTATTTAATATAATTAATTCCAACTTCAGCTAAAGAAGACAAAAGCCTGCATTACAACTGCACTGTGTGAACAAGGCCTAAGGGAAAATATGTATGGCAGAAACAAATGTTTTATGGCCTCTGTACTGATTGCAGTTTTTATAGGTAATAACTTGAGACATCATTAATGTGTTTATGAGAAGGTGCCAATAAAGATTAAGCATCAAGATGATCACACATTTCAGTAAGCTATGTTAGGTAACATTAGTAATTTGTTCATATGCTCTCTTTGGTTTTTTGAAATTACTGAAATGGGGCAAATAATTAAATAGGCAATTAGAAAATGTAATTTGTATTTCAACAACGGCTTTTTAGAAATAGCTTTGAAGCCCAACAAAAGAAATAAATTTGTAATACTCAATATTTTATAGCTCAATATTTTACTTTCTCACTGATGCATCGGCGAGTCATGTTATGTGAGCATGTCCCAGGCAGAAACTAAGATAGGGAATGTGAAGCCCTACCCAGTCGAATACAGAGTGGAACTGAATGCAAAAGCATTCTGGGCGAAAGACTTAAACGTTCCTTTTTTACCAAGTGAACAGTTGATAAGTGTAAACACACAACTGAGCAAAACACATTGGCGGGTATCTATTAACCCCTTAATGACCGCCCTATCGGGTTTTTACGGCGGTCATTAAGGGTACTTCTTCTGACGCGTACGATTTCGGGACATCGGGTTATTATAGTGCCGGTGTCGGGCTGTGATATCATAGCCCAGACCCGGCACTAACACCCGGGATCGGAAAAACTCCGATCCCGGGTGTTTAACCTCATGGTTGACCGCGGCGTGCAAGTGTGTCCCCCGTCGATCGGACCCCCCCGGTGTGCTTACCGGCGGATCCGATCCCTCCTGCCGCTGCACCGGGTCCCGACGAGTGACCCGAGGCTGTCGGCTTCTCTCCCCGCCGGGTTCTGCCTTCCTGGCATGCTCGGCATGCTCAGTTACTTACAATATACACTGCAATACAAGTGTATTGCAGTGTAAAGGCTTGAATAAGCGATCGGATGATCGCTTATTCAAGCCAAGAAGTAGAAAATGTAAAAAAGTTAAAACATAAAAAATTAAATCTTTTTATAATATATTTAAATAAATAAATAAAATAAAAGTCCCATAATCTCCCCAGTAACACATAAAATGCAAATACAGTAAATAAAACACAAAAACATACATATTTGGTATCACCACGTCCGTATTAATCTGTACAATAAATCTAAATCAATATTGAACCCGCTCGGTGAACTACGTAAAAAAAAAGCTCGGAAAACTTCCATAATATACAATTTTTCATCAAACACCATCACAAAAAATGTTCTAAAAAGTGATCAAAAAAAGTTACATTCCCTAATATGATACGACTGAAAAGAACAACTGTTTTCACAAAAAATAAGCCCTCAACCAGATCTGACAACAGAAAAATACAGAAGTTATGGCCCTGAAAAGTTGAAAACAATGCGATTTTCTCCAATATTGGTTTTGCTCAGGAAAATTAAGCAAAAATAAGAAAAAATATATAAATGAGGTATCACCACAATCGTAATGAACCAGAGAATAAAGATAAAATATTATTTTTACATTACGGTGAGCAGGGGAAAAAAATGCTAACAATCCAAAATAAAAATTGATGATTTTGTTTGTGTCCCCCTTGAAATAGTTAATAAAATCTCAAGAATAAGCTTTAGACTCCCAAAATAAATTATCTATACATTGTATCTCATCAAAAAAGTAAGCCCTCATATGTTTGTATTACCAAAAAAAATAAAAATGTATAGGTCGTACAATGTGACAATACAAATCTGCTGTGAATGGTGCCTCCATTCATTCTATACTTGGCCGTGCGCCCGTACAGCAGTTTACCACCACATATGGGGTATCAGTACACTCGGGAGGAAATGGGCATCAAGCGTTGCAGTGCGTTTCATCATTTAATTTATTCTGAAAATTTCAGTTTTGGCCTAAATGAATGTATTTTCCAAAAAAATTCTATAGTTTCTAAATCGCAAGTCCATATTTTTTAACCCATGTGAAACACTTAAAGGGTTAATAGACTTAATAGAAGTTGTTTTACATACGTTGAGGGGTAACGTTTCTATAGTTGGGTAATTTATGGGGTTTTACTATTATTTAGGCCTCTCAAAGTCACCTGAAAGCTGAGTTGTCCCTCAAAATGTAAGTTTTGGCAATTTTCATGAAAATAAGAAAAATCGCACCTAAAGTTCTGCACCTCATAACATCCTAGAAAAATGACCGGAAGCATAAATTATCATCCCAACATAAAGCAGACATTCCGTAAATGTTAATTATCAAACTTTTTGGGTAGTTTTACATCTTGTCTGGAAACCAGAACATTTCAAACTTGGAAAATGAAGAATTTTTACAAACTTTTGCCAAATTTTCACTTTTTTTCAGAACGAAACGCAAAACTTATCACTTAAATTTTATAACTAACATGAAGTACAGTGTGTCACGAGAAAACATTCTCAAAATCACCTGGATATGTTAAAGCGTTCCGAAGTTATAACCAATTATCGTGAGACAGGGCAGATTTGAAAAATCGAGTCTGGTCATTGAGCTGAAAACTAGTGTCGGTGATAAGGGGTTAAAACCAGTATTTTCATACCCCCTTACACCAGACTTCTGAAATATTCTTACTTTTTATCATTACTTACATGCCCAACAGAGTAAAGCTGGATTAAAGTAGATTCCTGGCAATGAAAAACAGATCTTATATTCCTTTTTTTATGGCTTATTTGCTTCATTCTGGCATCTATTCTAACAATAGTATATGAGTGATCCCATTCTGTGAAATGGTTCAGACTAGGACATGCTCTTCTAATGGAACAAACATATAACCTGTTAAAATAACAGCCATAGGCATTAAAAAGAATTGCAAATAGTGCAGCAAAGGTCCATGCTGTCCATCCGGCACATGCCGTTTTGTCATGTGTACCTTTAGGTAGAGTAATGCAAAAGTAGCTTGTGTCACTCAATCCCATATCTGATTTGTAGAGGAAAGGTAAGGAAGAGCACATCTGTATATTCCTGCAAGAATATATATAGAAAGCTTAGGACAAGGAAAGCACACTAGTATTTTAGAAGATATGTACAATATTTATCATGCAATAGATAAACATTATTTGCTAAACTTTACCAAAGCAGATGCAGTATTTTAGTGACACCATTAGACCAGGTTCATGCAGTGCAGTTTTTTAATTCTTAGCTTTTTTGTAGTAAAAGTCATCTTTGTGTTTTATTTAGAACCCAAATTTCTCTGTGTGAATGTGGTTTGAACTGATTTATAAAATACTTCTATTCATTATTATTCATCTGCTCATTCAATAGCCTGATAGTCGTAAAAATGAAAGACATTTTTTAGTCTGTCTATTCTCTAATAATATTTAAACAATTTGCAAGCTCTGTGCAATCTGAGTAATCTTTGTGCGCTATCTAAATAAAGGAATTATTATTATGAAACAATTGAAATTTTTCAAAAAACATAACATGTCCTCCTTATCATCATCACACTCCTTAAGCTCTTGGAATTGGTTTATCTGGTTCCTTTTGCATCCTTTCTCTGATATGATATATACACAAACACATGCAGTTTAGTTTATCGAAGCAGTCGAGGCAATGAGTGCTTCTGTTTGTGCAGCTTGTGGGAATTCCTGTTATAGGAGGAGCCATCATAACAATCAGAAGCACATCCTTTGGCCTGGGAAAAAATCATCTCCCACATGCTTTTCACTTCAATTTTATCAATATATTTGACACAAGGAAATGAAGTGCAGTGAACCTTTCATAACCATTCATAGAATGGAGTCACGTAATGACAAGTTACATCCACAATCACACTACCGCTCTAACCTAATAAAATTACTCATTAATGTACCTTTGCTTGACATAGTTTCACCTTGCAACATGTGAATGGGTATAATACTATAAAAGCAGTTTGACCTGGCTTGTCTAAACTACTGAGGATCTCACAAAATAGGCATATAGTACACGTAGACTAAAATATTTGATCACCTCCAGCCAAGAAGAAGTAAGCGGGAATATAATTGTAGTGATTTACATGAAGAATAACACTATGTATGATATTATGAGTTGAACCGTATCTTTATTATAATTTTTCTGCTTTGCAGGCTCTGCTTAACATGACATCTAACCTATAAAGCAAACAGTTCCAGTCATCCTTTGTGTGATTTTGATGTGTGTGTGTGTGATATCATGCGTGTGTGGTATCATGCAAGAATGTGTTATCACATTTAGGAACATCAAGGGGTTGGCCACTTTACCCCATGTATTTTGTAATGTATATGAAAGTGGGCGAGGGGTGGTTTAGGTAATTTACTAATGTACTTCTATGAAAAGTTCTGCACAGGTTTCTTGATATATAAAGTGAAGACAAAAGGCATCATCCTTCCCTTGTCAGCAATGAGTTTTAAATAGTTTATGGTCAGTAATTGTGCTTATCAAAATTTTTCCACAAGGCACATGCCATCACTTTCTTGTGGCCATCTCTTGATTCAGTTCTCTATCCTTTCAAATCATGGTTCTTATATAGTATGAAGGGTTTTTTTGTTCCTTTATTTAACACCCATAATACCCAACCACCCCTATGAAGGCCTGTTGCTCACCTTGATGGGCTAAAAACACTTTCTGGACACTATCTGACCCAGATGCTAAATATTATCTAATCTATGAGTCTTTAGCTTTGGTCCAAGTCTGTAGTCATCCAGCAATTTGGTTAAAATGTTTAACAAGGGTTTGCAAGATGATAATATGGTCGCAATATATCAAAAAATGCTCACATAATTTAAGATTTTGGTGTAAAATCACAGGTAAAAAAATCACTGACCAAAACAGTGATGGGGGAAAAAAGGTCTATATAATTTCAAATAAGGTATATTTTATCCTGCCCAAAGTGGGTAAAAGTGGGTGTAAGTAACAAGAAGCATGCGTGTATTGTAAACTCATGACCCCTCCTCTTATGTTAGGGTCTCGGAAAAACATTTAAATTTCAAATAAGATTAAATCAAGAATAGCGTGAGCCATACGGTAATTGAGTGTCTAATACATGTCTCCTTCCTCCAAGTTAAGTTATACTACCTAATATGTTTTAAGTTGGTGACAATGGTTCTTTTTTCTGTAATTTAGCTCCAAATATTTTTAATTTCTAAGGCCATTCTTATGTTTGCAGTACCACTTTGCTAGTAGCATTCGATACTTAACATTGTTTGTATTACAAATTGTAGAAGTTATAGCTCATAATTTTCTAATAATGAGTTTGGGTTATTTTGCCCAAGAATGAAAAACGCTGTTTTTGTAAATACACAGCCGAATAAGTCTATTCCTTTATGAAGGTATTCAAACAATTAAATGCTGTTTAGAGAGAAAATATGAATTATTCAGCGTTTCTTACATGTTGAAGGGGATTATATGTTCCCTTCAGATGCTGTGAAATAAGAGGTATCTATGTTACAATAGAGCAAATTATGTATTTCATCTTTGTTCATGGGCTTGTATTCATTGCATGCTCAAACCACTTAGAGGAATTTCAAGCAGGTAAGTGCGGATAATCATTCAGTTTAAATGGAGAAGGTTGCACGGAGCTTGCTAGGAAGCATATTGTCCTCACTCATTATATTAACGAATTAGCAATCATTATTGTAATAGTAGAAACATCCACAGGCAATAATAATTTACACTGTGTTTAAGATGATTGAGTGTTTCTTACAAAAGGCAGTGTATTATAGTTTTATAAGTAAAAGAGATGAAATGACAATGGTTAAAGTCATATCATAGCTGCCTTGTAAATTCTGTAGTTGCATAGAGTTATTTAGGCTAATGGTTATCCATCAAGTCATTAAATAGGGTAGACAGAAGATAATAGGCTCATACTGGCTTTCCATATAAATATTAAATATAATATATATAACATAAATATATATTTTTTTCTGTAAATTTTCTTAAAATATGTATCTATGTGTATACAAATGAGCAGCATATATAAAGGGTTGTAGAAGATGCTTGGAGAAAAGAGTCAAACCCAAACTCCGATCCCAAACATTGGTCCGCTCATCCCTACCCATGGACAGTTAAAGATCACATGAACTTCCATCTTCAAACATTTTATGATTGTCTGGCTGATGAGGTAAACTTTCTTTAAGAGGTCTAAAAGGTTGTTTTTAGGGAGAATCTAGGTTTACAAGAGACTCCAGTCGATGCTTTGTTTCTATATATCTCCTCTACTGTCCTAAAACCTTGGGCCTCCTGAGGTAGAAGCAAACTTGACATCAAGGGAATTAAAATATACCTCCTTGTAAACAATCTCCTTTTAACCCTAACTGATCTCTTAGTTCAAATCCAACTTACATTCAGCACAGGATGAGCATGGTAATCTCTCTGGCTACAAAGACTTTGCATCTTCAAGCCTCGCTGCTTTGTCCTGGTGCACTGTCCCACTCAAATTCCTGGGGGTACCCTCACCCTTACTAATGTTTCCTTATATAGAAAAATTTCCCAACCCTCAGGTCCATATCACTGATATAAATAGCCTGCTTGTAGTCCATGTAAGCCTGTTTCTGCCCACCCATATAAATACCTACATGCTACGTTTGGTACACTGGAAAGCAAGATATAGGGGCACATTTACTTAGGGTCGCTGCACATTAGTCAGACTGTGCACGTTCTTCAGGGCTAAAACGGCTTGCACAGGTTTTTAAGAAGTGTCAACGCTGGGATTGTGTTGCCCACAACCTTTTTGTGGCTTGGCTGCGCTGCCTTCTATGCAACACAAATTAGGGGGCGTGCCATTTGACAATCCCACTGATTCGGATCGAGCGCCGTATTTAACTTTCAAATTCTGTCGTATGCCCTATGTTAAAGGTGCCCGCAAAAAAGATGGTGAACTCTGTCGGACCATTGCGGGGAAGCGACAGATTAATGATTTCTGGCACTTGATCTTAGTGAATCGCCGCACTCTGCATTATAGACAATGCATTTTCAGTAAACTTGTAAGTAAATGTGTCCCAATTTTTATGCAAGTGCTTCTACCTGATGTGCTTGGAAAACATAGCTACGGAATTTGATGGCGCTATATAAATGACAATTATTATTATTATTATAGGGCCAAACTGCTCCTTTATGTGCTTGTTGTTATAAAAAGTTTGGTTTTCCTGTTTTGTAGGCATTTGGTACCCGCTTCCTGTCTGGACCTCTATGCGAGTGAGGGGCATACTTTTCATGTAGCCATCCTGCTTGTCATTCCTTGGTAGCATTTCATAGGCCTATAGAAAATGCATGATAAAAGTGTTCCCTGGTGTTGTTACCCATAGTATGTAGATGCAGTCTCCAGCCAGATGTGATCTACCAGTATGTCTGAACAGGCTGCCACATGTTTGAATATAACATTATAGGAAAGATTATTATCTTGGTTATAATACTTCAGGACTAGGCATAATTAAATGTTTCAGGAAAGCTCAATTTTAAAACAAATGTTTGAGTTACTGCATTATGCAGGTTCTATTTTTAGGTAATTATAATCTCGTTATTTATGTTTATTTACTCTTTCCCAGCAAAAGTGGAAAAACAAAAATTCCACCATCTTTCAGCTTTAAATAATCATCAAAATGTAACCTTTTTTGCATAAATGAATATTACATGAAAATATAGAAAAGCTTTGTGAAATAATTTACAAATAATGTGTCCCAAAACACTTACCTCAGTTTCTCTTTTCGTTTTCTTAATCTGCTTGAGTTCTGTCTTGCTAGCAACAAAACAGATCAGGTAGAAGCTGTTGGTTGTATGGAGAAGTGAGTCAGAGCTTGTATGTCTACTTCCAGCATGGAAGGAGCACAGTAAACTCAGTCACAGAAAACCTTCGAAGACAATAGCACAAAACTCCACCAGATGAGCCCTTGTCCACAGGTATGAACTGGCAGAGTTTACACTTGATCTACTAAGAGGCCAAAGCCTCTTAGTATATATGGGTTCTGGAGTGCTGGCAGGGAAGTTCCATTTAAAATTCAATTCTTAATTCTGTTGAAAGGTTAGATAAGCTTTATATTTTGTAAATTCAATGCATTGGCATCAATAATGTGCTAACTTTTTTTTTCCTTTTATACTATATACATGTTATAGCACAAAACAACTATATTTTTCTTTTTGTACTATATACATGTTACAGCACAAAACAACTATATATATCGGCACATAGCAGACAGCATACACAAAGACCACCTACAGTTATTTAACTATTACACAGGGGAGCATAGTGGGTAAAACTAAACGCAACACAGACCAATGTCATAAAAAAGGTAGCTATAACAGGGATGGGGTTGGGGCCGGGAAAAGGATTTTTGGTGCTCTTGGTAGACAGGAAAAAATGTGTCTCCACTCAGAAATCAATTCTTCACAATAGCATCATTGGTAGAGAAGAGGTTAAGGGGTTCTTGTAAACCAGGGTTATAATTACATTTCTTAATCCAGTACCTGCTGTCCAGTGGTTATTTACCTCCCCAGGGTTCAGCAATATCTATCTTAAACAAAGCTTCACGCTCCATTTTGCATCCTCATGCTTCTCTTATTCATTCTGCACTACCATTTTCCCCTTCTCCCTTCTGCACCTCCATGCTTTTTTACTCCATTCTGCAACCCCATGTTCCCTTTCTCCATTATACGCCCGATGCTCCCCTTCTCCATTTTGCACATCCATGGTCCACTTGTCCATTTTACACCCCCGTGTACCCCTTCACAATATTGCTCCCCTTGCTCATCATTTCCATTCTGCATTTCTCTATTCTGCACGCCCATGCTCCTTTTCCCCATTCTGAACCCTCATGCTCCCCTTCGCCATTCTGCACTCCCTTACTCATCTTTTTAATTCTGCACCCTCTTGCTCATCTTTTCCATTCTGCACCACTATGCTCCTTTTCTCTATTCTATACCCCTGTGGTCCGCTTCTCCATTCTGCACCACATTCTACTTTTCTATATTCTGCACCCCATGCTCCTCTTCTACATTCTGCACCCCATGCTCCTCGCCTACATTCTGCAACCCCATGCTCCCCTTCACCATTGTGTACCACATGCCCCACTCTTCTCTATTGTGCACCCCAATGTCCTCTTTTCTCCATTCTGCTCCACTATGCCCCCATTTTCTCCATTCTGCACCATCATACCCTCATCTTTCTCTATTCTGCTCCTCTTATCCAATCCGCACCTTCATTCTCCACTTCTCTATTCTATACCCCCCCATGCTTCCCTTCTCCATTCTGCACCCCATGCTTCCCTTCTCCATTCTGCACCCATACACTCCTTCTCCATTCTGCACCCCATGCCCCTCTTCTATATTCTGCATTCCCATGCCACCTTCTCCATTGTGTCTCCCCAATCTCCATTCTACAACCCCAAAACCTGTTTCTCCATTCTCAACCCCAATGGCCCCCGCTTCTCCATTCTGTACCCCTTCTCCATTTATACTCCCATGCCCCATCTTCCTCCATTCTGCAACTCCATAACCCATCTTTTTCAATTTTACATCCCCATATTTCTCAATTAGGCACCCCTGATACCACCCTTTCTCCTCTCTGCACATCCATCCTTATCCATTATGCAACTCAATACCCCTCTTCTCCATTCTGCACTCCCATACCCCATATTTCTCTATTCAGAAACCCCATGCCCCCATTCTCCATTCTCTCCAAATGACCGTCACCTCAGTTCTGCTCCACAAAACTAACTTCTCCATTCTCATGCACCCTTTTTTCATTATATTCCCCCAAAACAACTGCCAGATAAAGGTGTCAAAGTTTCTCCCAAGAAAGTCTATGGCTAGTATGCAGGACAGGGGCAGAAATGGTCACCTACATGGCATGAAGCTAGCATTATGTGGTAAATGGTTGCAATTATTGGAATTTTGCTTAATAAGTAGCATTTGTATTGGCTCTAAGATCCCACAAACCTGCAGCATGGCAGCAGCAGCCAACATGCACTGTGTGAGCAAACTGTGTCCTTTCAACATAGCAGGAGAGAATGACTGAGTACAGGCAGGAGACCCTTTTGAATTTAATATAGTAATGAGTTCTGTCCCATCATTAATTTAGATTTTTCCAGTAAAAAACATGTTGTTAACCCCTTAATGACCGCCCTATCGGGTTTTTACGGCGGTCATTAAGGGTACTTCATTAAGGGTACGCCGTAGAAAGGCGTCGCATCAGAAGAAGTTTTCGGGACACCGGGTCTCGCTGGTGCCGGTGTCGGGCTGTGATATCACTACCCAGACCCGGCACTAACACCCGGGATCGGAAAAACTCCGATCCCTGGTGTTTAACCCCTTGCACGCCGCGGTCAAGCATGACCGCGGCGTGCAAGTGTGTCCCCCGTGGATCGGACCCCCCGGTGTGCTTACCGGGGGATCCGATCCCTCCTGCCGCTGCCCCAGGTTCCGACGTGTGACCCGGGGCTGTCGGCTCCTCTTCTTACCGGCTCCTGCCTTCCTGGCAGGACCCGGCTGTATGTAACTGAGCATGCTCAGCAAGTGTATTGCAGTGTAAAGGCTTGAATAAACGATCGGATGATCGCTTATTCAAGCCAAGAAGTAGAAAATGTAAAAAAGTAAAAAAAAAAAAAAAAATTAAATCTTTTTATAATATAATTAAATAAATAAAATAAAAGTCCCATAATCTCCCCAGTAACACATAAAATGCAAATAAAGTAAATAAAACACAAAAACACGTACATATTTGGTATCGCCGCGTCCGTATTAATCTGTACAATAAATCTAAATCAATATTGAACCCGCTCGGTGAACTACGTAAAAAAAAAACTCGAAAAACTTCCCATAATATACAATTTTTCATCAAACACCATCACAAAAAATGTTCTAAAAAGTGATCAAAAAAGTTAAGTTACCTAATATGATACGACTGAAAAGAACAACTGTTTTTGCAAAAAATAAGCCCTCAACCAGATCTGACAACAGAAAAATACAGAAGTTATGGCCCTGAAAAGTTGTCAATGGTAAAAACAATGCGATTTTCTCCAATATTGGTTTTGCTCAGGAAAATTGAGCAAAAATAAGAAAAACTATATAAATGAGGTATCACCGCAATCGTAGTAAACCAGAGAATAAAGATAAAATATTATTTTTACGTTACGGTGAGCGGGGGGAAAAAAAATGCTAACAATCCAAAATAAAAATTGATGATTTTGTTTGTGTCCCCCTTGAAATAGTTAATAAAATCTCATGAATAAGCTTTAGACTCCCAAAATAAATTATTTATACATTGTATCTCATCCCATAAAAAATAAGCCCTCATATGATCGCATTACCAAAAAAAATAAAAATGTATAGGTCGTACAATGTGACAATACAAATCTGCTGTGAATGGCGCCTCCATTCATTCTATACTCGGCCGTGCGCCCGTACAGCAGTCACCACCACATATGGGGTATCAGTACACTCGGGAGGAATTGGGCATCAAGCATTGCAGTGCGTTTCATCATTTAATTTATTCTGAAAATGTCAGTTTTGGCCTAAATGAATTTTTCCAAAAAAATTCTAGTTTCTAAATCGCTGGTCCATATTTTTTAACCCATGTGAAACAGTTAAAGGGTTAATGGACTTAATAGAAGTTGTTTTACATATGTTGAGGGGTGAACTTTCTATAGTGGGGTAATTTGTGGGGTTTTACTATTATTTTGGCCTCTCAAAGTCACTTGGAAGCTGAGTTGTCCCTCAAAATGTGAGTTTTGGCAATTTTCATGAAAATAAGAAAAATCGCACCTAAAGTTCTGCACCTCATAACATCCTAGAAAAATGACCGGAAGCATAAAATATCATCCCAACATAAAGCAGATATTCTGTAAATGTTAATTATCAAACTTTTTGGGTATTTTTACTTCCTGTCTGGAAACCAGAACATTTCAAACTTGGAAAATGAAGAATTTGTACAAACTTTTGCCAAATTTTCACTTTTTTCAGAACGAAACGCAAAACTTATCACTTAAATTTTATAACTAACATGAAGTACAATGTGTCATGAGAAAACATTCTCAAAATCACCAGGATATGTTAAAGCGTTCCGAAGTTATAACCAATTATCGTGAGACATGTCAGATTTGAAAAATCGAGTCTGGTCATTGAGCTGAAAACTAGTGTCGGTGATAAGGGGTTAAAATCACTTTGTGTAGCGACTAAACACAACTTCAATATTTAAAACTTTAGATGGAAAATAAAACCCATATTGATGACTTCAGCCTTTCCCTGTTCTCCACATGCTGCACTTTACATCTCTACACAACTTCCTGTTTCTCACTCCTTCAGTGGGTCCTAATGGCAGCCTCCGATCCAGCCACCCTCTCAGTCCATCTCAATGACATACACAGGGAGAGGGAAGGGGGGCAGTAGTATGAGTCATAATGTCCTGCTACAGGTCCTTCCTATTTATCAGTGCTCAGACATGTAAACAAACATCCTACAGAGTGTACAGAGAGTCTGCATATAGCACTGAAGCTATTGGTGAACATTCATTATTATTCAGCATTTTTGGATTCTGATTCTGAAAGCGTCGCTTTATATGGTTTTGAACACTTACTTATTAAAGCGATTCTGAGATTGTTTTTTTCCCCACATGTTGTGCTTCATTTTAGTGGTAAATTTTGGCTAATAAGTTTTGCGTTTATTTACAAAAAAAAGAAAAAGGTTTTTTTTTTAAATTTGCCATCTTTGAAATTCAAAATCATTGCGTTTTCTGGCAGATAGATTTACCACCTTAATAAATTGCTGAATAACATTTCCCATATGTCTACTTTACATTTTCATAATCTTTGAAATCATTTATTTTGATGTCATGCGGCTTACAAATCGAATATCGATTTTCCGGATTTTCAGAATTGACTATTTTGGGGATAAATACAGTTTTGAATGGAATTTTACATATTTAGCATCAAAACCCCCTATATAATCAACCCATTTTCAAATCTGCACCCTTCAAGCTATCAGAAACAGCTTTTAGGAAGATTGTTAACCCCTTGAGTTAATAATTGAATCAAAATGGAGGTGAAATTTTGACGGTTACACGTTCATTTAGCCCTAAAATTTACACATTTCCAAAAGACAAAAAGAGAAAACCCACCATTTGTTCTACAACTGCTCCCGAGTACAGAGACCCCCCTCATGTGCTTGTTTCTTGTTTTATGGGGGCACAGTGAGGCACAGAATGGAAGGAGCACCTTGCAGCTGCCAGGATTTTAGTTTCCTCATTGGCCCATTTTGTAGGCCATAAAATTTTAGCTTTTGCGTTAGTGGGGCCATATTGACAGCATTTTTTTTTGCCGGATGAGATGCTTTTTCCAGTGTTACCATTTTGGGGTTGGTATCCCCTATTGTTGAAAATTTAAGAACTTTTTTTTGAGGGCAGGAGTAGAAAAGCATTAATTCTGTAGTGGATTTTTTACTTTTTTTTTGGTGTTCACCGTATAGCCTAATAATCATGTTATCTTTATTCTATGGGTCGGTACGATTACGGGGATACCATACATGAATATTTTTTCTTACGTTTTAATAAATTTGTCAAATAAAACCCTAATGTGGGAAATATCTATCATTTTTGCATTGCAGTCTCACAAGTGGCATAACATTGTTATTTTTTGGCTACAGAGCTGGTTGATGGCTTGTTTTTTGCGGGACATGTTGTAATTTGCACCAGTATCATTCTAGAATACATATGTTGTTTTGATCACTTTTGATAGCATTTTTTGTGGGATTGAATAGGTAAAATCATAAATTTTATAGCATTTTTTTTTAACGCCATTCATTGTGCAGTTCGATAATTATTTACTGTTATTCTATGGATTGTTATGGACGCGGTGATACTATATATGTGGGGTTTGTGTTATGATTTAGCCTTTTTTTGCGTTATATGTCTCTTTATATGTTATGGGGCTTATGGGCATTTTTATTGATGTCTTACTTTATTTTTTATTGAAAAACTTTTTTTTTTACTTTTTACAGTTTCCACCATGAGAAATGAACAACCAATCATCTGATTGCTTGTTCATGATAATACTCTGCAAAACTGATGTATTGCAGGGTATTAGCAGTGTCAGCCTATGCACATGCATAGGTTGACACTGTGCCTGTACGATGATGTCACTGACGCCATCTTACAGGCAGTTCTTACAGGCAACTCTGTGGTCCAGATCGAACCCCAGAGTTGCCATAGCAATGATAGGCCGGAACCCCGGTGCAGGGGGGCCGATCGTGGGGGAAAGACCCCCCAAAGGCATGTTAAATGCAGCAGTTGCACTGACCACGGCATTTAACCGGTTAAACACCCACAATCGGAGCCCAGTACGATCGCGGGTGTTACACTGGGGTGTCGGCTATCAGTCACAGCCGGAACCCCGTGTTTCCCGATGGCGGTTCTGCTCAGAACTTGAGCTGAACTGGCATCGGCTCTGCGTCTGATTTATTGGATGTTGAGCGCTAAGTCACTGCACTCAGTGTCCGATATATATTGGATGCTTAGCTTGAAGGGGTTAAGGCAGTAAAAGTACATAATCAATTTATGTTAAAGAGTGGCCATCACCTTTAATGCTGCAGACTGTTATGACTTTCCACTTAACCGAGCCATCAAAACACCTTAACTATTTTATTCATTGATTTACAGAAAACCAACTGATTTCAAATTCCTGGTGACAGTTTTGAATATTCCATACAAAGCTGATAAAACATTTCAAGTGGAATAAACAAAAAAAAATATTACACTATTTTCTTACCTGTTTTGTTTTAAAAATGTGCAGTTTATAACATATCTCCTTTCCTTGGGTAAGAAAAGTATAAGGGAGATCTCAAATGCTTATATTTTTATGCTTTCATACAGTTTTAGGATTTTAACAAAATTAAAATATTTGGAAATCAATTTCCTTGTATTCTCATATTTTGATGCTAAGATCTGGAGGAACACTACTCTCTGGAGCTTTCAGATGTTGACTGATATGGCTAACAAATATGGAAAGAGAGCAAAAAGAGAGGCAGGAGGCGCTGACCTCGTGAGGTATGTTTTGTTAACGTGAAGAGAATATAATTCCGCAGAGAAGCCGCTCACCTTTTGACATGAGCATAAGCACATACATATCGTAGGCCGCATGTACAGTTAATTACGTAGATGACAAAATCAGAAGCACAAGAAAGCTCCTGTTTAATTTGGAAAGTTTCTCCGGTGCAGAACGATTTGAAGGATGAAATCCCAAAATGTATCATCTCGCAACAGGGGCATTCTTATGGCCACATTTTTTATGCCCTTTTTGGGGCATAAGGACCTTATCGGTGATGATGTTTTTTCCTGCACTTATGTGTTAATAACTGTAACTGGCTGTGTTACCATAAATGAATAAAGGATTCAAGATTTCTGGGCAAAAAGTGTCGACCTCATTTGTTCTGAAGTTTATGTTTGCTGGGAGAAGAGAAGTACTCTCAGAGGACCGTGCACCTGGAGTTTTTAGAAGGTTCGTTTGGTGTGTATTCACACACAACAGTGCCTTTTGGAGTCCGTAGACTTTTTTTTATATTACTCTGATAATGGTATTTCCTTATAAAATTTTGTATATTTGAAATGATTTTATCTGTAAAAGTCCTCACGAGGAATAATGACGTAATTCAAGTGTTTTTTCCCGGGCTAATCATGTTGTACTTGTCATTAAGCTTGTATATTAGCACGCCATCAACCATGTAAGATTATGTCTGACGAAGGCTCACGTACTGAGCCGACGCGCTAAAGCCTAACTAACGTTTGTCCCTTGAGGATTCACTGAGCGCCGGACTTCCTCTTGTTATCCCCCGGATGCCTCCATTCTCATATTTTGGCATCAAGAACTTTTTAATAGGTAGTACTGACTTCCTGTCAAATTTGTAGCTTTGGTGGAGCTCCTATTGTGCTGAAAGTATGACACTGAGAGCCAGGAGAGGATCACAAATCTGAGATCACTCAACTTATATTTTTCAGCTGTTTACTAACTGAATAAATTCTAACCTAGACCTAAGTCAGGTGCTGGTTAATTTTCCTGTTTCCTTCATGTGAGTCTGAACACTGCTTGACTGATTTGGGCTTTTCCTTGTTTTTCTAGATGCAACTTTTGTGGTGGTCTTGGACATTCACTTTAATGTCCATAAGGTAGCATCATTATACAGTACAGCTGCCTCCTGCTATTATGCAACACTGCGGATTACACACCATCGCTAATCCAAGCTGATACTTAGTGAATAATGGTCTGTGGTGCTGACCTGTTCAGTATTGTTTATGTACAGACTGGAAAAAGGTCCTAAAACTGCAGAGGCTTGTACCAGGACACCCACCCACCTACTGTCTCCCCATTAGCCCCAATCAACCAACTGTTTCCAAAGAACCCCTGAGCTTACCTACTATTTCCCCATGAGTATTCAGCCATCTTGACTTGTGGCAGATTTCTTCTAAACTGTGGAATGACTAGTGACAGCAAGTGCACTAAACTGCGGACTGAATGCTGACCGATTACACTAGTCCGTAGACTGACTGGAAGAATAATTTATAGTAGACTGAGGACTGACTGTTAGAAGTGTTTATACTAGAGTGAGGTGTGACCGGTGGTAGTGATCAATCTATACTGACTGTCTGATGATAGCATTTACACTAGACAGAGGACTGACAGGTGGCAGTGTTTAAACTAGACTGATGACTAAGGACTAACTGGGGGCAGAGATTCATCTGTACTGTGGACTGGTTGCAGTCTATACACTAGACTGAGGACTGTCTAGTATCAGCATTCAGCAGTTAATAACACTGCAGATGGAGAAGAGACAGGAATTAGCTTTTATACTAGACTGAAGATGGACTGATTTAAACATTTATACTATAGTGAGGATTCACTGATAGTAACTTTTAAACTAGACTGTGTACTGCCTGGTGGCAGCATATACAGCTGCCTGTGAATTGGCTAGAATCAGGGTTTAGAATAGACTTTAAACTGATTGGTGACAGAGTTAGCACTACACTGCAGACTCACTGATGCAAGTTACACAAAACTGCAGTCAACATGGAGAGACTAGCCAAAAGTTTTACCCAGAGACCTTAACCAAACCTAATTTTAACTTGCTTTTTAAATCAAGTTTCTTAGGGTTGGATAAAAGGCATATAACATTTTGGATATTTTTGCCTCTTACAGCACAGATGATTATTTTGATATATCAATAAATGTTTTTTAGATACAGCATGTAGAGGTACCTATATGATTTTTGGTTTATTTATTTTTATATAGCTCTCGTGGCTGCCATGCCTGGCCCTTTGATGACCTCCAATCAATAAAACAGTTCCTGGTGTCTCTTCATACACCCCAAAAGCACCATTTAATTCTACATATTACTGGCAAAAAAAGGAATATCCTACTTTAATTTATGTTTAAAAACTCCTTTAATTAGTGTCCAGTATTTACAAAAGTTTTATGTAAAACAAATAAAGCTATGTAGTATAGAAATATGGGCCATTTTTTAATTTTAGGTTTAAATGATGTTCTACACTAATAATTTATTTTAATCGTTAATTTATTATTGCTATTTGTTACCTACCCAAAATAACCCAGAATTTATAGAATAATACTTCATTAGACATTCATTTTATGCATTTTCTTTAGCAGCAGATTAAATGGCATTTGAGCCTGTAAAAATGCTCTTTCCAGCAACATGTTTGAAGCTACAGCTGCCTGATATGGCTAATGAATTTTACAATCAAAAGCTAAAGTGAATTAGCTGCAGCAGATGTTTTTACTCTGGGAACTACCAGACCTTTTTGGCCGCTCATTTATCCTTAAAGGGGATAGAACTTTGCACTTCTATTATGTGCTGTCATCGAAGCATTGCACAACTTTATCAAACTTTTTTTATTCTGGAAACTGAATTAATTTTCTGCAAGGGTTTTTTGTATGGCTTTTTAATCACATTTACTTAGGAACATGTGTACTGTAAAGTTGGAGAGCCGATTATGGCTCCCAGAAAGCCCACTTTCAAAAGAAAAGTGCCCCAGTTCTAAGGCCTCCATTTGAAGGTCTTCAGGTTTTGTGAAGAGGAAAAAATTAATTACTATTTTAATAACGAAGCCAAGCCTGCTGAAAATCCTCTTAGAGAGTAGCTGAATGATGTAATGGCTTGCAGGGGGGATATTGAAAACACTGACCACACAGTCTGTCCTTCACTGTTGTATTCAATCTGTGTAAGATGATATATGCTAAAGGGTCACACTTTAAAAGCTTAAAAATAGCACTGTTTTCTAAGGACGAAAAGTATAGCAGTGGAAGGATAACTAGGGAACAATCATCATGTTCATAAAGGAGCATCATAAGAAAAAGACTGCTTTATAATCTCTTGCTAGATACAAAAAATATGATACTTTTTATCATGATCATACACTTTTTTATAAAAATGTCAAAATCTGTAATAAATGTAATTTTACTTTTATTGATATATTAGTTTTTATTATTATTAACACCTTATGGAAACAACCTATTTGGGCTTTCAGGACAAAATACTTGTGATTAATTTTCTTGTTCATCTTCCACAAAACAGAACTTTTTATTTTTTTATTTGAGGACTTGTTTAATAAGGGAGTGTTGTATTTTTCAATGGCTTTATTTTCGTGTAAAATATTGATAATGAGGGAAAGGGATTATAACCACTTGGCCCTTTTTTGTTTATACAAATCTATTTTTTATTCTCTAACTTCAAAATTCTCTAACTTTTTTATTTTTCTGTTTACAGAGCTGGGAGAGGCCTTGTTTTCTTCTGTGTAACAAATTGTACTTTTTTTTCTTTTTTGTGTTTTAATTTTTCACTCCCCACCTTCAAAATACTATAAATTCTTTATTTTTTCATGTAAAGAGCTCTATGAGGGTTTGTTTTCTGCTGCGTAACATTGCATTTGTAGTGACAGTATTTAACATTCCATGTCATGTACTGGGAAGTTGGGGAAAAATTTCAAATGCAGCTAAATTGGTGCAAAAATGCATTTGCACCATTTTCTTGTGGGCTTTGATTTTACGGCTTTCACTGTGCGTCCCAAATGGCATGCCTCCTTCATTCTTTGGGTCAGTGTAATTACGGCTATACCAAATCTATATAATGTTTTCATATATTTACAAAAATGAAAACCTCCTGTACAAAAAAGAAATTCTTCATTTTGCCAACTTCTGGCGCTAACATTTTCATACTTCAGTGTATAGAGCTTTGTGTGGTTTTTGCAACTTTTGTTGATGTTTTCGATGCTACCATTTTTAGGATTGTAAGAACTGTTAAGAACTTTTTATTGAATTTTTTTATTTTTCAAAATGGCAAAAAAGCATAATTTTTTACTTTGGGTGTTATTTTCCATTACAGGATTAAATGCTGGGAATAACCGTTATTTTATTTTGATAGATTGTACATTTTGGGACGTGGCAATATCTAACATGTTTATGATTTTTACTGTTTATTTATATTTATATAAGTTCTATTGAAAGGGGGTGATTTGAATTTTTAGGGTATTTTTTAGGTTTTTTTACAACTTTTCAGACCCCCTAGGGCAGTGATGGCGAACCTATGGCACGGGTGCCAGAGGCGGCACTCAGAGCCCTTTTTGTGGGCACCCAGGCCATCTCCCAAGCACACCGGACAGGACTCAAAGAATCTTCCTGCAGTTCCAAGCAACTTACAGGATGCTGATTTCAGTCATATATTAAAGTGATACTGACTTTGCAACTTGGGAATGTAGGAGGAAGAATGAGTAGACAGGAGGATCTTCTGCTGGCCCCACGATTCTCAGAGTACAGAGGGACACTGGAAAGAAGCTAAAATGTTGCAAATTTTCCATCTTGTCCTGAGGAGGCCAATATGATGGAATGTTGTTGAGGAACAGGGAGCAATAAGTTACTGCTTATTGGCACCTCGCAATAAATAAGGGAGGTTTTGGGTTGGAGTTTGGGCACTCGCCAGCTAAAAGGTTTGCCATCGCTGCTCTCTGGCTCAAAAAGCAACCTTATAATTTCCCAAGATCAAGCAGCAGGGAAACATGGGGGCAACAGATGGAAACCTCCCCCCTTGTTCTGCATACTTAGCTGTCACGGTCACCCTTAATCAAGATATCTAATGGGTATGAAAAGCTCTATTCAGGGCAGATGTGTCCATATTGTGTATAATAATCTGTTCCCCTAAAAATAGGTGATGACATGACTGACAGTATATTAATACAGAGAGAGAAATCTCCCTTAAACTTTAAAGTTTAAAGTTTAAGGGGGACTTATCTCACTGCAATCATGGCTATATCTTCGGCATTTGGTGATGTGGCCGTTTATGTCTGTACAAATACGTGGGCACAAAACCTGAGCACTGATTTTGTCCGGATAAGTCTCGCATTAGCGTTGGGATATGCCCTTTACGTTCAATCCGATCAGCCCACGTGGCATCGCCCATCTATGTCACCCCCCTGATACCACTTGAGGCTAAGTATGTGTGTTAAATATGAATGCATGGACCTCCGAATATATATTTTTGCATTTTTTAAATTTTTTTAGATCTGATACTTTTCTAGTGGAGATCCATCTTCTCATGGTAATAACAAAGAGATCACATGATCGGAACAGAGATCAAATGATTGGAACAGAGATCACATGATCGGAACAGAGGTTGATGGCGCAAAGTCCGGAAGCATCATGGGTTGAACTTGGCTGCCATGACAACCACAACTACTATGCATGTGTAGTTGGATTAGTTGGTCCGCAATGAGGAGACAGGCTTGTTATACTAATAATATACACATGTGGGGGTGTTTTTTACTATAACGGTTATTTATTTTACACTGATATGTATACTATATTCTGATACTCGTGGATTGGATTACTATGTACTATCTGTAATATAAATTTGTGTAAGGATAACAAATGTGAAGCTGCTATTTCATCACAAAGGGAAATTATGTCACTTTGGTTTTCTCTATATATATATATATATATATATATATATGTTTGTCTTGACCATGTTTTTTTATGCTTGAGAAAGATTCAATGGTAATTGAAATGTTGCTTTTTTTATGCCTGGATGATGTGCTAATAAAGACTTATTGGAACCTAACTACCTTGGTGCTATGGCTCCCTTCATCTACTATGAGCACATCCTCACCTGTACTTTACAGACAGACGATGATGCAGGCACAGATTTTACACCATGTAATGTGTCTGCCTCTTTTAGTTGTTTGTATTACTATTCTGTGCAAGAACCCAGGGTATGGAACACTGCCCAGCTGTTGCCTGCAATTAAGCACAGGTAGGCAGGTACAGAGGTGGCGGGGGCGTGCACTTCTTTCCTTTCTTGACAGCTGTTCTGAGCTGATTGCAAGCTGATAGGCTCACTAATAGAATTTTTTCCGTTTTGTAATGTAGCAATTGGCATCAAAAATGTACCAAATGCTATATTTTTAAATTCCATTTGGTCTTTTTCTTATACCATGTGACCCAAATTCTGACCCTCTAAATTATACAGTCATTTATGAATGTATTAGAAGTCAGATTCTCAACTCAAGTTCTTTTCTGAGATGCTTAATGCCTGTCACAGGTGCCCCAGCAACCCATGTCTCAGTTTGCAGGCGCATCCGTGTGCCCCTTCATATCCCAGCAGCACGGCCGTGGCTTCTCTCACCTGTCCCGGCTAATACGGCATCTTCTGTGCTCTGGCCCGAGCGTCCACGCTCTTTAGTGCGCACGCTTATTTGCTTGAGATTTAAAGGGTCAGCGCACCGCCAATTGGTGTTGCTGGCCTTCTGCCCTAATAAATGAACTGCATCTTCCTCTGCCCCCTGCCAGATATGTGTGCCTCACAGCCTTAGAGAAAGCTTTGTCTCATTCTATGTGCTCATATTCTAAATTCCCGTTGTTACCTTGGTTCCGTTATTGACTTCGATCCCGTGGTGCCTGTCCTGACCTTCCGCTACATCCCCGACTCTGATCCTGTGCTGCCTGTCTCGACCTCCTACCTGTTCTCGACCACAATCTTGCCTTACCCCTTTGTACTAGGCCTTGGCTGCCACCACAGACAAAGTCTTGCCTGTGGAGCAAACTGGTGGTACCATGACGCAGCAAGTCCAACCTGCTTTTCAGCGGGCTCTGCTGAGAACCGGATGCCACTTAGACTCCGCTACCAGTTGTCAGCTTACGTTATTGTCCCCGGTGGTCCAGTGGGTCCACTACCCCTGGTGCCTGACAATGTAATTCTCATAAATATATAGGAATTCTGACTTTCATTACAAATGCAAGATTCTGTCAAATCAACAGGTCAAATAGTAGAATGGAAAAATCAAACCGAAACTGAGTTTTTGGGGTAATATTGACATATTTTCTAGGCACCATTATTTACCCAAATCAGCAGTATTTTTAATAATAAAACAATATAGAGTTACTGTATCCAATAACTGACAGCTACTCTCAGCTATGTAAGTCAATGACAATAGTGGCTACTAAACTACACACAAGTTAAAGTGCCCTGGTGCTGTATACGTATTATGGAGTAAATGTAGAAAACAAAGCTTATGTGACAATTCTGGAAAATAAAAATTATTTAGGTGTCAGCAATTTGCCCCGAGATTCCCTTTAATTAGGAGGTATGCTTTAGGTAAGTACTAATGTGAAAGAGTTCACAAATGTCTCTTTCCCATTAAGCATATTGCTTTACAAGATGTTCTAGATGTTTCCCATTTGAAAATAAGAATTGTGTCTTCTAATTCCCTGCTGCTTTAAATATTTTTCCTAGGCTGATTATATAGGAGAACAAAAGAGTTTTTGCTTAAAGACTCTGACAAGGAAGCAGTTTCTGTGTCTTGTAGCATCAGTGACAATTGTAATGAATTCAATTTGTAACAATTAAACTAAAACAAACCATATTGGGGGATCTTAACCTTGACATTATGAGTTAATTTACTACATTTTCCTTGCAAAATTAGGTTGTATAAACAGTAGTTGTAATTAGTTTAAAATGCCCTGTAACATAGTCAGACAATCTTCAACATTTCAGTATTAGCTCGCATAGTCAAAAAGATTTGGAGAGCTCTAATTCATTTAATATATTGGACAATTCATTGAATGATACGGATGGTAATGGTTACATACTCTCACTAGATGCTGTATATGTAAATATGCCACCATCCTGGGCTGATGGGTAAAAGACTGCAATGCTTTTTTATTTCTAAAGCCTTTAAATATCAATGGGAATTTTATAAAATTACAGATATACATAATGTTTGTTTCAGATAAGAGCAGGAGAACAATATTTGGCTGCCTCCTATGAAAAGAAAAAAATCTTTGACCGCTGACTCTTTAAAAAATGAATGTCCCAAATGAAAAAATAGTGTACAATGTTTTCATCCATTTTGATATTAAATAGCAAAATTTGATTATTTTATTTCAGTGGTAAGTCATTTATTCTTTTTTTACAGTCTGAAATACCTTGTGTGCTGAATCTCTATTTTACTGAATACTAAATGCTTCTGATTTAGGCCGCTTGCCCACGCGCAGGTTTGATTGCATTGTGTGCTTGCGGAAATGTCCAGCCCGAACACTTAGAAACCTGAACTAAAGTCAGCACGTCAGTTCAGTTCTGGTGTCTGAGTGTGTCGGCCGGACATTGTAGCAAGCAGACGATGTGAGTTTTAAGCTAGTTTGACGCATCAAACTTTCTCGTGGGCAAGCGGCCTCTCGATTACTCCAGGAATTATTGTCTTGGCAGATGCACACAAAAGTGAAAAATCATCTGTGTGCCATCCGTTTTTTGATAAGACAGCAATAGTTTTTAATAGGATTGTGCCCCATTATTTTACTGTAGGATGTTTTTTTACAGATCATATGACAGTTCAGTTAAAAAGAAGAGCATGACCTAGTCAGAACAGGTTTTTTTACAGATCACTCATAGACTATAGTTCATAAGTATCCGTGAAAAATTGATGTCAGACTGAATAAAATTGCAATTAACATCTTTTTTTCATGGCCAATCTGGGTTACATACACGTGCAGGAGCCTAAGGTCTTTTTAACACATCCATTTTTCACGCCAGTAGGGATCCCTGATAGAAAACTGACCCTTTATTGTCAGTGTGGCTAGTCACAAGTCTTTTTTTCACTGACCTGTGGCCAACTGGAGGAAAGTTGGAGAATGCATCATTTTTTCATGTTAGTGGACCACGGGCTTCAAAAGAGGTCAATGGGTCTGTGAAAAAAGCTGATGACATTTATGTCCATTTTTTTTCTTAGATGATGCTGGGGAACCAGCTGTTTTGCCTTCTAATTTTTGCAAACCATCAGTTTTTACTGTGGACAAGAAAAAAAATGATTCATGGGTCCCATAAAACTCTAAAATGAATGCGGATAAAATACTGACACAAAATGAACTGGAAACTGATGTTTATTTTGCAAATACACAAAATACTCCTGTCTGAATGTATGCTAATTAGTAGTCTCATATCTGTACGTATCCATAGGGGGATCTCAGCATTGGTTAAGGACATGAGGTCTAGCAGTGGTCTTCTTTGAGCTGACGCAGGTGATTTGAGAGGTAAAAGGCACATGGCAGGTGGATAATAAACTTTTAGCTCAGGTTTACGAATCAAACATATTAACACTTTGACCATTGGAACACCTGTTGATCCCAAGATTAAAAGTGCTCTGGTCTTTAACTTATCAATGAGATTTTAGTTATCAAATCCCAAACATTTTTTTGGCAAACCTAATTTTTAATACAAGCAATATTTTTTGAGGAAAAACCACCTTTGAGGATGCAGACCACACAAAACATGCAGTTGGGCAAAACATATGATTTTGCAACTTAACAAACTTTACCAAAGATAATTGAGTCTTATCAGGACTAAACTTGCATAAAATATGTATGTAAAGGCTTACAATACTTTTATTAATACCCTAATACAATGCTTTTGCAATTAGAAAACCCAATAAATGTGACCCAAAAAGTTTTCTATAAAGTATAAGTGCTTTAATTAGTTTTTTAGTCTCCTAATAGTTTTAAGTACTTTGAATTCATTCCTAGTTATGTGATTTTTAAGCCACCTGTAAAAAGTTATTCAGTTTCTGTGAACTTTTTGGTTTTTGTTAATATTGCAAACATGACACTGTCACTTTAAGTGTGTTTTTTTTCTCACTTTAAAGATTACATTTAATATCTATTTCCCAGCAGTGTACAAACTGACATCATCTACTCATAAAAGCAGAATGCTTTGCTTTTTTTAAGCTTCAAGCTGAATAACAAATTGCCACAGATGACAGCATAAAAGAATAACATAATGGAATCAAAAGAAAATTCATTGTCAACAGAAACCCCCTGCTGAGGAATTTCAATTTCATATATCTAATTATCCCTGTCAGTTGGAAGAACTGACAAAAAGCATTCTTTGTTCTCCCTTTCTGCCTCCCGCATCTCACTCTCAATTAATTCCGGCATACAAATATGACTAATTGTCTTTGCAGTGCTCAAGAGCTCTGTATATAAATGTTCATGAACTGAAAATGATTTGGAGAGTATTCATGCATCGATTTATGATATTCAAACACAATAGGCATGCATAATTCAGGTGACCATGTTACTACCCTCACAAGCCCTTATTACAAAGATTAGGCTGGATTCTCTTTTCACATGCCTTTTTTCCATCTGTATCTGCTTTGTGACAATAACTCACTTTGCACCTATTGAAAAGAGAACATTATATGTCCTCTGTTCCCCATTGAAGTTGCCATGAACAAAATTATCAGTATTTAAATGATACAGTGAATAAACCCAGAACATTAAACCATATAAAATGATTGGATTGGTTATTAGAGTAGTTTTTATTTACTTTTTGTTTGCTTTTTTGGCTTATTAAGTCTTTACAAATTAGAATTAGGAGTAATTTTATCTGCTCTTACAAAATGACTTAATAAACATTTTTAAAACTACTGTCCCTTTTTTCTGATATTTCTTTGTGGGCATTTTTTTCATCCAACCTTTCCTTTTTATTCTATTAATGACTGGGTAATTTATTGACTTTGTTCATATGCAGTTTATTGGCCCTAAGATATGTATTTCATTAGCTACAAACATTATGTTTGCAGCTCTATTGTGACAGATAGGTCCCCATAAAGAACAGCCCTAAGTCTTTATGATCAACATGTTTAGGTTTTTAAAAAAAAATAAAAAATTCCACGTGACTATATATTTATAATAAAATGTACAACAAACCACAATTTTCACACTGGCCATTAAGCCACTGAGTCTGGCCATTATAACCAGCAAATAAAAATAGATGTGAAAACAGTGATATGTGTTTTCATCTGTTTTTAATACATTCCATTTTAAAACAAATTTATATTCAGTTTTATAATTCAGTATGCCTAAAATTCACACTAAAACAAATGTATTGATTATGTTCAAGCTAATAAATATTCAGAGAGATATACTGTACTGGGGTAAGTTTTTTAATAGTTTTTCTGCATCAGTGTTTGTGAGCCAAAACTAGAAATGAAAATACAAATCTTTTCATTATAGATTACTGGCCATGCACATGATAATTGCTTGTGTAAAAGGACACTAATGCAATAGTAGTGCAGACTGTAAGACTGCTGGAAATAGGGTCAAATTAGTATTACATGGCTATGTACAACTTATTCTCAAAACTGAGGCTATGGATCAATTTGTTCTTGTGGGCAAACTCTTTTTAAAGAAACCCTTTTAAGGCTTGGTTCACACTACTGTTCAGATTTCTGTATCTAGCTTCCTCTTAAAAAAGTAAGAAACTGAAAGTGAACGGATCTGTTATAAATCCCATTTAAATCAATGCAATTTTTAATGTCATCCATTTTTCTTCTGCTTTATGGACGTAAAAAAATGACAGAGTTTGACGTCCTTAAAGAGAACTGACTCTAAATGAATGATGCCTAACAGACCATACGGATGACATTATCTTTTACATTGAAGTCAATAGGCAGGGATAGTAAGTGTCAGTTTTTATAGTTTATTTTTAGCTGAAGAAATAGACAAATATCGATAGACAGAAATAGATAATATATTAATAGAAAAATAGATGAATGGATTATAGAAAAATGTGAGGTATAAAAAGAAATAGAAAAGAAATAGGTAGGTAGATTGAAATTAGAGATACATAGGTAGGTAGAAATGAGATATCTATAGGTGAAATCTATGAGGGATAGATTTATTTAGCATCCATTATTTTTTGTTGGTATAGAATATTTTTATATAAAGTTGTATATAATCAATTGACTTGGTAGGCTGTTTATTCTCATGGACTTCTATGCATATGTGTGTTCCATTTAGCTTCTATTCCCTCACTTATATGGGACATCATACAGATGTAAAGATAAAACTGTCTATGTCTGAAAACACTGAGATATATTGCCACATTCCCATAGGCTGTTTACTCAGTTTCCATGGCACAGCCATTCAGAATTCATAAGTTCCTATTCTTTACCTACAAAGATTTTCTTCATGCTTTCCTCAACCCCCAGTTTACATTCTTAATAGAAAAGGAAAAAAAATGGCTAACTTACAAGTTTTCTTCAATGCAACTAATTATTGTTATCGTGAAGCACTTATTATAGGTCCAAAAACTGGGACTTATCTCTATCCTGCACTTATCTGGTGTTTTAACTGTTGCTTGAGTAAGTATGACTTTTTTCAATTATAATATCAGTTATTATTTATTTATGTTTTTCTTTATATTTTATATTGTAATATAGAATTTGGATATTACTGTATACCTGTGGAGAGCACCCAAACACTCTGGACATAATTGGACCTGTACATATTCAAGGAGGTTAAAATAAAACCACATCAGATAAGCCTGGAAATGCTTAAAAAATAGTTTTACATGTACATTCCGTGAAGATAGTATTGCACCTCTGGGTGCTGGGCAGCGTCCTCTCTTCTGCGCCTTTATATTCCAAACCTACCAGGTACAGGTTACTATCCCCTTCTGTGCGCTCCTTGTTTATGCATCGCTGTATTTTGCTACATAACTTGTTTCTGTGATGTAATTGCACCTTTTGGCCATGCACTAAGCACTTTAAACTTGTCTATTGCCTTGTTAGCCATTGTGTGCTCGCTGCCCAGCACCTAAAACTACACTACCCTTCTGTTATGTTCTATTTTTAAAATGACCTCAATAAATTTTTGCATTTTTACTACAATTTTTGCTCATTTCCTTTTTCTATTGGTGTTGTCCTTTTGAATACAGTTTTGAAATAATTATCTTCATCCACAAAGCTCTGCATAAAGCTGCACCTCCCGAACTTTCCTCTCTCATGTTAGTCTTTCGTCCAACCCATGCTCTTTGATCAGCCAATGATCTTAAACTATTCTTTTCCCTAATTTGAACCTCTCAATCATGTCTCCAGGAGCTGCAACAATTATCTTCAATGCCCTTCCCTTCAAACTAATATTGAACTGCTAGCTTTTAAAACCCATGTCTTTAGATAAGCCTATCACATTCCATAACTGCATGAAACTTTAACTCTCTTTTTACTAAACCACTTCTCTAATCTTCTCTAAACTTCTCTGTTATCTTGCAAACACCATATACCAAGTACCAATCTACAGGCTTCTCTACAGTATCTTTGACCCTGGACTTTGTATATAAGATGGAGGCCGATGACTGGTTCAAGCAGCAGCACTTTTATTTATTAAATTATTTTATTCTGCTCCCTTATGAAGAATGACTATACCCAGTGGCATAACTAGGGTCCTTTGGGCCCTGGGGTAAAATTCCCAATGGGGCCCCCTCTCGCTATACCTAAAAAACATTGGCCATTAGTAATTATTCCTCCCCCTCCCCAAATCAGTAGCCATTAGTTTTATCCCCCCCCCGACACCAGGAGTCATTAGTAATATCCCCCCCAAGTAGCCATTAGTAATAATTCCCCCCCAAGTAGCCATTAGTAATAATCTACCTGTCACGGGTGATCCAGCGATCCATGTATCGGATCGCGGGTGTACCCCTGTCCTCTCCCGTGGCGCAGCCCCAGCCTGGTCTGGAGTCGCGGGTGCCGCCGCGATCCATGTTGCGGATCATGGGTGCACCCGTGCTCCGATATGTGCTGCCCTGCTCCCCCTAGCCTGTACTCACCTCTCCAGGCTCCTGGCTCCACTCGGGTCTCGGAGTGTGGTCCGCACGCCTCCTTCCTTCCAGGCCGCGCACACCCGCTGCTAGGGTGAGCGCGCCCAACTCTTCAAGAATTTAAAGGGCCAGTGTCCTCCTTATTGGCGCTGGCATTCCCGGCTCGGCTATATAGCCTGGCGACTCCCAGCATCCCCTGCCGGATCTTCAGGTCGTTCTACTGAAGGCAAAGCCTTCCTGAGCATTTCCAGATGCCTTCATGATTCCTGAGTGTTTCCAGACGCCTCCATGTTCCCGTCTTCCTGTGGTGTATCCGTGTTCCTGTGGCGTTCCCATGTTCCTCTGGTGTTCTCATGTTCCTCTGGTGTTTCCAGACTCCTGTGGCGGTCCTGTTCTCCTGTGGCGGTCCTGTAGTCCTGTGGCAGTCCTGTAATCCTGTGGCGGTCCGGTATCCTAGTGGTCTTCTAGAGGTCCTGCCAACCGTCCTTCCGAGGTCCTGCCCGCCGTCCTTCGGAAGTCCTGCCAGCCATCCTTCTGAGGTCCTGCCAGCCGTCCATCCGAGGTCCTGCCAGCCGTCCATTCGAGGTCCTGCCAGCCGTCCATCCGAGGTCCTGCCAGCCGTCCTTCCGAGGTTCTGCCAGCCGTCCTGTGGTCCTGCCTTCCTGTGGTCCTGCCTGCCCTGTGTCCCCACCTTGGCTGCCACCGTGGGCCTAGTCGCACCAATACAGCGACCTGGTGGCTCCCCGCCATGGCAAGTCCAACCCTCTTTGCGGCGGGCTCTGGCAAAGTTTAGGAGTCCACTTAGACTCCGCTCCCGGGTTGCGGCTAGCATCTTTATCCTCCACGGTGGTCCAGGTAGTCCACAGACTTTAGTCCCAAGGGACTATTCCCATAGACTGTGACAGTAAGATCTGGCCATGGAGTCTGCCAAGGTCTTGTATCCTACAAAAGACATGGATAGTCCCAAGGATCCGTATCTGCTACTGGGTGAACTCCCCAGCACTATCGCCCAGCAGTCAAGAGATTGCTGCCCAAAGGGAACTCTTGGACAAACTCGCTGCCACTCTTTGGATTGCCTCCCAGCAGCAGGCTCCTGTGACTCCTCCTGTTGCTTCTGTTTCCCAGCCATGCCTTACAAATTTGATGGCAACCCCAATTTTTGCAGGAGCTTTGTTGCCCAATGCTCGCTGCACATCAAACTGATGTCCTCCCAGTCCACCCCCGAATGCACTAAGTTGGCATTTGTTTTTTCTTTGCTCACCTGAGAGGCACTGGACTGGGCTACTCCTCTATGGGATAGTGGTGACCCAGACATGGTTACCCATACCAAGTTCCTGGCAAAAATCCAGTCCAGGTTTAAGGGATTAATAACCTTTTAGTGACAACGTGACATTGTTTGCCCTGAAATACGCCATTAGTGACCTAGAGTGTTTAAGTGACTTTTTGTGTGAACTTTTAATGGATTTGCGCAAAAATTGTGACATTTTCATACTTCAAACATCTGAAAACTAATGACAAATCAGTCACAACTTTGAAGAAACAAACATGGTGAAGCAGCAGTAAAAGTCAGTAAAAAGTCGGAAAAAATGATCAAAAACTCTAAAAGGCATGAAAAAGAAAGAAAAACATAAAAAGATTGATAAATACCACTCACGGAATCAAAGGTCTCTGAGCCAAATTCACAGGATCCTGCAGGATCCAGTACAATGAGCAAGCCTGAACAATCCAGCAGCAAACTGCAGCCCCCAGAGCCATCACCTGAGCTCCAGCTAGCCAGTGAGATCGCAGGACTGGTAATATAAACAAAATATACCTGCAAAAACAAATTGACTGCACGTACAAACTAAAGGCAGAGGAGGGAGAAGTCTACAAGAAAAGGCAACAACGGGCAAGTACTGTAAAAGCTTCCAGTAAGTCCATGGTGAGGTATCACAATTTCCATCAGCCCCTAGTGAGGTACAAGTCACAACTGCCAGAGGACTCTTCCCTGATAACAGGAGGGAAGTGTTGTAGCAGACACCACAAGTCCCATAAAAACTGCACCCCAGGGTGTATCTGAGCACAACATTCAAGACTGTGATCTGCAAGTGGTTAATGCAGATAATGTTGTTGCCATGTCTGCTATACCTAATGTTTCTATATTTGACAATGTCCCAGCTGTGAGTCATCCCAGGTATAATCTGTGGGAGGTAGTGACACAGAGAGCACCAACGTTGTTATGGAGGGTGAGGGACAATCTACAGCTAAGGATTTCCCCCCTCTAGTCCCACCACAGGTCGCAGGGCCCCATGGTCTGGGTGGTCAGCTGTCGACTAGTACTGGTGGTCCATAGCCCACACATCCCCCTTTAGAAGAACAGGGGTCAGTCATCAGGGAATACTTCTTCACTAACACCGTCTAAAAATCCAACAAAATGAGAGTAGAGAGTCAGGCTGCTGTTATTATTACTACAAACAGTTATAGTATACTATTCGCGTCAGATGGAGTGGAGGAGATAGAGAGAGAGCTGAAACATAGGATGGAGGAATATGATGAGGACCCGGGATCCTCCCACAAAAAGGAGACCTCTTCATGGCGAGTTTTGGTCAGTTTGGGATATGGAAATTGGTAGTCAACTATGACTTATGATGATGGGGATAGTCATTCTTATTTTTCTCCTGATGGCAGACTTCCATCTAACAGTGGCCTCCAGTAATGTGAATAGAATCAGAGCTAGAAAGACCAGATTTTGTATGTGAACTGAAATATCTTAAGGTTATTGTGTTTTTCTTGCAGGAAATGTGTTTTAACACCTTAAGTCTCATACAAGAGGAGAAAAGGGAATGGTCCATCTTTTTGGTCACTGGCTGTGGAGCCTTATGCCGAAGTTTCCATCTTTTTTAACACCGATGAGGTGCCTGCTGCACCATCAGAGGTACAAGATTCCAGCCCATTAAAATCTATGGCCCACAGTCTAAAGGACTTTTTAATGAATTAAAGACTTACCTAGGGTGGTAGAAGTGCTAAATTGACTTGAAGGATGGATTAGTAGGATAGATCTAGCTCTTGTAAGTCCTTCTGAAGCCATCAATGCCATCACTAAGAAAATGTTAAGAACTGTCTAATATTCAGACGATTTGGCCCTATTTTTTTGGGGTGCTATGTATCACTCTTTCTTTCAGCATCAACTTGACTGGTGGGAGGATGTCATGGAGGAGATCCGTATTATGAGACTCTCAATTAAGAAAGGGAGAACTAGAAAATAAGCAAGCAAGAAGAAATATACAAGCCTTACATAGCTCACTGATGCAGGAGTCTGGTTGGGAGCAGACTGCAAGGTTGGGCCTTCCATAAAAGGTCAGTGCACCCTACAAACTGACTGCATCTACTCATCTTTGGACAGGTAAAGCAGTGTGGTGGAAAAACAAATATATACAGGCAGTCCCTGGGTACAAGATAGGTTCTGTAGGTTTGATCTTAAGTTGAATTTGTATGTAAGTCGGAACTATATATTTTATAATTGTAGATCCAAACAAATTTTTTTGGTCTCCTTGACAGTTGGATTTTAAAAAAGTTGGGTTGTCATCAGAACCAGGATTAACAATAAAGCTTAGTTGCAGACACCTCAGATAACAGTTATAGCTGTTTATTGTAAACTAGAGATAAAGTACAGTAAATTACCAACACCCAGAGGTCTGTTTGTAACTAGGGGTCGTCTGTTAGTCGGATGTCCTTAAGTAGGGAACTGCCTGTATTGCTGAACTGATTTCACAAAAATATAGCATAAAATGATATTGTATTTAGCCTGTCCAGCATTATTTAATGAAAGATTAGTAAATGAACCTTTTTCAAATAAGCCTCTGTCCCTAGGTAGTACAATTTCCAATGACTAATTGTGAAAAATTTGTTTGGAGCAAAATGATTTATTATTCTGAGCTTCCAATCTATGTCCTGCTGATTACCAGAAATTGTTTCTATAATTTTAGGGTCATGGACATTTGGCCTTATTCTTGTGTGCCAAGACTTTGTGTTAGCCATAATTGTGAAGGATTAATATACATACGAGTTGTGACAAACGATCTGTTTTCTATTATTTTATGTATATATGCTCATACCTAATAATACTACTCCCTTAACTTTCCACTAATTCATTTTCCCTCAAAACTTGAACTTGTCACACCTTTACCATGCTGTGAAATAAAATAAAAACTAGGAAGTTTAATAACATAGCCGGCTACAACTAGCATCATCCTGCGCTACATAAAGACTTTGAGAAGAATTTATCAACTCTCCTATGTCAGTTCTGATGTCATTGGGGGTCATTTATCTTCAAATTTTATCTTTTTCTTATTTTTGCGACTCTTTGGGAAAATTTTATATATGTGTGCCTAAATGTGTGATTTTTCCAAGTTAGCTGTGCTAGAATTCTTCAGAGTTGTGCCTGATGTATCTTTAAAATCCAGATGTGAACGTGTGAAAATTTGCAATTTTGGTGCAAATCGCGGTTCGAAAGGTTGTAAATAAACTCCAGTCTTGACCAGACATAGGAAAAACTTTAGAAGAAGTTGCAGAACTGTTTGAGATGGTGAATAAAAAGTCGGAAAACCCCATAGACTCAGCTGCCAGATATATTACCGTATTTTCTGGACTATAAGAAGCACTTTTTAGCAAGAAATAATCTTGCTAAAAAGTGCCGGCGTCTTATAGACCATAGGTCAGGAGGATCCAGCACTGTCAGACCCTCCTGACCGCTGTAAGGGAGATCAGGTGATGCCCTGATATAGAGCTGCACCCGATCTCCCAGAGAGGAAGCTTCCACACTGCTCTCTTCCTATAGGTACAGGACCTGCGGTGATGTCAGAATCATGTGACTGATCACATGCTTCTTACATCACCAGAGGTCTCATACTGCCATGCTGCCCTGGGACAGGGTAAGAAGAAGGGGAATGGGGGAAGTATGTGTGTGTGTGTGTGGTTCTGTGTGTGTGTGTATAGCTGAGCTGAGTGTGTATAGCTGTGCTGTGTGTGTATGTGGATGGATGATCCAGAGCTGAGTGTGTATGTGGATGGATGATCCAGAGCTGAGTGTATATGTGGATGGATTATGCAGTGCTGAGTGTGTATGTGGATGGTTGATGCAGAGCTGAGTGTGCAAATGTATGTCTGTGTGTGCTGTGCTTTAGTGAGACCATCAGGGATATTTTAATTGGTGTAAAATATATTTTTCCTTTTTTTGGAAGCCTAAATCTGGGGTGCGTCCTATACTAAGAAGCGTCTTATAGTCCGAAAAATACGGTAACCTCTAAGATAAATCCAAAAGACGGAAAAAAACAAGAAAAGACACTCACAAATGTCCTGAGTAAAGATAAATGACCTCCATTGAGTCAAATGTTGGTGCACACTGTTAGGATCAGTGGATCCTCTGGACCACCGCGGGAGATGTAACTAGCCAACACCCGGAACCGGAGCCTAGCGGCACCTGGTTTTCACCAGAGCCCGCCGCAAAGCGGGTTGGACTTGCTGCGGCAGGATACCACTAGGTCGTTCCCAGGTGTGACTAGCCCACGGTGGCAGCCGAGGTCGAGGTACCTTAACGGATGACAAACTCGTAGTCGGGTCCAGGCACAGGGTCAGGGCAGGCGGCAGAGATGCAACGTCAGGTTCAAGTCCGGGGTCAGCAACAGGAGGTCCAGGCAGGAGGGAACGGGAACACAGGCACACAGCAACAGGGAGGAACACAGGTAACACGGCAACACAGGACTCAGGAACGGGAACACACAGGAATACACTGGAACGCAGGAATACAGGAATACGCAGGAACACAGCAATACTCGCTAGGAAGCTTTCTCTAAGGCTAAGAGGCACAAAGATCCGGCAGGGAATGATGGGAAACAAAGGGTTATATACAAAACAGGAAATGACCAATACTAATCACCTGTGCGCTGGCCCTTTAAATCTTGAGGCAGTGCCGCGCGCGCGCCCTAGGGAGCGGGGCCGCGCGCGAGACCCAGTCCGGACGGGAGCGGGAGCCAGGAGAGGTGAGTGCACCGGAGCAGCACTGGGGCAGCGGAGGGAGGCACGGGTGCACCCGCGATCCGCGATATGGATCGCGGGGGTGCCCGCAACGGAGGCACGGGTGCACCCGCGATCCGTGGTATGGATCGCGGGGGTGCCCGTGACAGTACCCCCCCCCCCCCTTCGGCCTCCCCCTCTTCTTCTTGGTCCCAAGAAACCTCTGGAGGAGAGTCCGATCAAAAATATTCTCTTCAGGCTCCCAGGATCTCTCCTCAGGCCCGAACCCCTTCCAATCTACAAGGAAGAACCGCTTACCCCTTACGAACTTCATGTCCAGAACCTCCTTGACTTCATATACATCTGGAGAATCAGCCTCAGGAGCCGGAGGAGGGGATTGCTGGGTGAAGCGGTTCAAGACGACTGGCTTCAGGAGGGATACATGAAAGGAGTTCGGGATGCGCATAGATGGAGGAAGGCGGAGCTTGTATGCCACTTGATTAATGCGCTTGATTACCTCAAAGGGGCCAAGGAACCGGGGCCCAAGTTTATAGCTGGGTATCTTAAGCCGGACGTATCTGGAGGATAGCCATACTTTGTCACCAGGAGAAAAGACAGGAGGAGCTCGACGTCTTTTATCAGCCTGGGTCTTGGTACGGTCTGAAGCTCGTAGAAGGGACTGGCGGGTCTGGTCCCAAACAGCCTTGAGATCCTGCACCAGATCCTCCACCGCAGGGACAACAGAGGGAGTAGACAGCGGGAGAGGTGGGCGAGGAATACGTCCATAGACCACGAAGAACGGAGCCGAACCAGTAGATCCCGAGTCCAGAGAATTGTAAGAGAACTCAGCCCAAGGTAGAAGGTCAGTCCAATTGTCCTGACGGGCTGAGACGAAGTGGCGCAAGTAGCAGCCCAAAGTCTGGTTCACCCTCTCTACTTGACCATTCGACTGAGGGTGGTAAGCAGAAGAAAAGTCAAGGATGACCTGCAGTTGGTTACATAAAGAACGCCAGAATTTAGAGACAAACTGGACTCCTCGATCGGACACAATGTGAAGCGGAAGGCCATGCAGACGGAAGATATGTTTGAAGAACAAACTGGCAAGCTGTGGAGAAGACGGAAGACCTGGAAGGGGAACAAAATGGGACATTTTGGAAAACCGGTCCGTCACCACCCAGATGACAGTATTGCCCGAGGAGACAGGCAAATCAGTAACAAAGTCCATTGCCACGTGAGACCACGGGCGACTGGGTATCGGCAACGGGAGTAACAGTCCAGCCGGTTTGAGACGAGAGGCTTTATTGCGGGCACAGGAGGAGCAGGATCCCACAAACTCCCGAACATCTTTGACCAGGTCTGGCCACCAGTAATAGCGGGAGATGAGGGCCAAGGAGCGCTGCACCCCAGGGTGCCCAGCCAGACGAGAAGAATGTCCCCAAGACAGAATCCTCTTCCTGAGAGCAGGTCTAACATACGTCTTGCCAGGAGGCAGCTGCCGAAGGTCCACCGGAGCTGCAACAACAAGCTGATCAGGAGAAATTATGTGCCGAGGAACTGGTTCATCTCCAACAACATCTGACGAACGGGACAGAGCATCAGCCTTGACATTCTTGTCTGCCGGACGAAAATGAATCAGCAAGTCAAAGCGGGAGAAGAACAAAGACCACCGGGCTTGCCTGGGATTCAGGCGCTGGGCTGTCTGGAGGTACAGAAGATTCTTGTGGTCAGTGTACACACAAACAGGATGGAGAGCTCCCTCCAGAAGATATCGCCATTCTTCAAGAGCAAGTTTGATGGCTAATAGTTCTCTGTCTCCAATGGAATAATTTCTCTCAGCTGGAGAAAAAGTCTTGGAAAAGAAACCGCAAGTCAAAGTTTGGCCCTTGGGCCCTTTCTGAGTGAGCACCGCTCCAGCTCCTATGGAGGATGCGTCCACCTCCAGAAGAAAGGGTTTGTCCGTATCTGGCCTAGAGAGTACGGGAGCCGAGGAGAAAGCAGACTTTAACTTGGAGAAGGCCATTTCAGCAGCTGGAGACCAGGCACGTGGATTGGCACCCTTCTTGGTGAGCGCCACGATGGGGGACACCAGAGTGGAGAAATGGGGAATAAACTGACGGTAATAGTTCGCAAACCCCAGGAACCTCTGTATGGCTCGGAGACCCTCTGGACGTGGCCACTGAAGAACTGCAGACAGCTTCGCGGGGTCCATCTGGAGGCCTCTGTTGGAAATTATGTAACCAAGGAAGGGAAGGCAGTGCTGGTGAAGCAGGCATTTTTCTAACTTGGCATAGAGGTGATTGGCACGAAGTAGACCTAGAACTTGTCGTACGTGTGCCTGGTGGGACTCAAGGTCTGGAGAGTACACCAAGATGTCATCGAGGTAGACCACGACACAAGTATAAAGAAGGTCCCGAAAAATGTCGTTCACAAACTCCTGAAAAACAGCAGGGGCATTACACAGTCCAAAGGGCATCACTAGGTACTCAAAGTGCCCGTCACAGGTGTTAAACGCCGTCTTCCACTCATCACCTTTGCGGATCCGGATGAGATTGTAAGCACCACGGAGGTCCAGCTTGGAGAACACCTTGGAACCACGTAGGCGATCAAAGAGTTCTGTAATCAACGGCAGGGGGTAACGGTTTTTTACCGTGATCTTATTCAGCCCACGATAGTCTATACAGGGACGTAGGGAGCCGTCCTTCTTGGTAACGAAGAAAAAACCTGCGCCAGCCGGAGAGGAGGACTTGCGTATAAAACCCCTCTGCAGATTCTCCTTGATGTAGTCGGACATGGCTAGAGACTCAGGTACAGAAAGAGGGTAGACACGACCTCTGGGAGGAGTGGCGCCAGGAAGAAGATCCACAGGGCAATCATAGGGACGATGTGGTGGTAGAATCTCCGCCTGCTTCTTGGAGAAAACGTACGAAAAGTCTCGATAACAAGCTGGCAGACCCTCCAGAGACTTGGGAGCCAGAGTCGAAGTCCTCACAGGTAGCGGATGGGGAATCTGCATACAACGTGAAGCACAGTTCGGACCCCAACGGAGGATATGCCCGGAGGACCAGTCCAGTACAGGGGCATGAAGCTGCAACCAGGGGAGACCCAGCAGTAGAGCAGATGTGCTTTGGGGCAGCACAAAAAACGAAAGTCTCTCTTGATGTAGGGCACCAACTTGCAGAAGCAGGGGCTCCGTGCGAAACCAGATGGGTACGGAGAGAATCTGACCATTGACCGAGGCAATAGACAATGGCTTCACGAGACGAACCACCGGGAAGTGATGCCGAGAGACCAAGGCTGCATCCACGAAGTTCGCTGTAGAGCCCGAGTCCAGGAAGGCAGTAACCTGGATCTGGGTACCGGTGCCAACGCTGAGGAGCACGGGAAGAGTCAGACGTGGAGAAGCTGTATTTACACCTAGGGACGCTTCTCCCAAGAAGCCTAGGTGCTGGCGTTTCCCGGACGTTGAGGACGGACAGGACAGGAACCGATGAAATGCTCAGGGCTGGCACAGTACAGACAGAGGTTCTCCTGTCGGCGTCTTGAACGCTCTCGTAGAGTGAGCCGGGTTCGGTCAACCTGCATGGGTTCCTCAGCAGAAGATTCAGGCGGACCCTGGAGCGGCCTTTGGAAGACTGGCGCCAGGCGAGGAATGCGTCTAACATGGCCTTGGGGATACTCGGAGCGTAGTTCCTCAGCTCGCTCCTTAAACCGAACATCAATTCGAGTGGCCAAGGTGATGAGGTCACTCAGAGTAGATGGAAGATCCCGAGCTGCCAGTGCGTCCTTGACCTGCGCAGAGAGCCCTTTCTTAAATGTAGCGATGAGGGCTGCATCGTTCCACGCAAGTTCAGAAGCCAGGGTGCGGAATTGAACTGCGTACTCTCCCACCAATGAGTTGCCCTGACGCAAGTTCAACAATGCAGACTCCGCAGAGGAGGCTCGTGCTGGTTCCTCGAAGACTGACCGGAACTCTGACAGAAACGCAGTGAGGTTAGACACAACCGGGTCATCTCTGTCCCAAAGCGGAGTAGCCCAGGCCAGGGCTTTCCCGGAAAGAAGGCTGAGGACAAATGCCACCTTGGACCGCTCTGTGGCAAATTGCGACGGCATCAGTTCTATGTGCAAGGAGCACTGGGTTATGAAGCCCCTGCACATCTTTGGATCTCCATCATACTTGCCGGGCAAAGAGAGGCGTAGCCTGGGTTCAGCAGCAGGAAGATAAGCCGGGGCAGCAGGGGTCGCAGCGGCCGCTTCAGGAGACTGTTGCTGATGTTGGGTAGCAAGTAGTTGTTGGAGCATGGCGGTGACTTGCTCAAGCTGATCCGGGACTGGTGGATCACGATGGTGGCGAGATCAGGCTGACTGGGAGAAGGAGCCTCGGCGGGATCCATGGCCGGATCTTACTGTTAGGATCAGTGGATCCTCTGGACCACCGCGGGAGATGTAACTAGCCAACACCCGGAACCGGAGCCTAGCGGCACCTGGTTTTCACCAGAGCCCGCCGCAAAGCGGGTTGGACTTGCTGCGGCAGGATACCACTAGGTCGTTCCCAGGTGTGACTAGCCCACGGTGGCAGCCGAGGTCGAGGTACCTTAACGGATGACAAACTCGTAGTCGGGTCCAGGCACAGGGTCAGGGCAGGCGGCAGAGATGCAACGTCAGGTTCAAGTCCGGGGTCAGCAACAGGAGGTCCAGGCAGGAGGGAACGGGAACACAGGCACACAGCAACAGGGAGGAACACAGGTAACACGGCAACACAGGACTCAGGAACGGGAACACACAGGAATACACTGGAACGCAGGAATACAGGAATACGCAGGAACACAGCAATACTCGCTAGGAAGCTTTCTCTAAGGCTAAGAGGCACAAAGATCCGGCAGGGAATGATGGGAAACAAAGGGTTATATACAAAACAGGAAATGACCAATACTAATCACCTGTGCGCTGGCCCTTTAAATCTTGAGGCAGTGCCGCGCGCGCGCCCTAGGGAGCGGGGCCGCGCACGAGACCCAGTCCGGACGGGAGCGGGAGCCAGGAGAGGTGAGTGCACCGGAGCAGCACTGGGGCAGCGGAGGGAGGCACGGGTGCACCCGCAATCCGCGATATGGATCGCGGGGGTGCCCGCAACGGAGGCACGGGTGCACCCGCGATCCGTGGTATGGAGCGCGGGGGTGCCCGTGACACACACCAGGATAAAAGGTTAGCAAGAACCTGAAACCAGAGTTCAGAAGCTTTCTAACATGGATGTGCTTTCTAAATTCTAAAAATGCAGGGAATCAAAAATGTTCCAAGTTGCCAAAACCCTAGAGAAAGGAATAGAAATGGAGAAAAACTTAAGAGTAATGCTGCCTACATTGTGAACAGATTTTTCTGAACATTCCAAGAAAGTTGGAGTTAAATGAAAAATTCTACTTAACCTTTTAATGACCAGGCCTGAAAAGGTCTAGACTGTGGAATTGTTAGTGATTTTTCATACATATTGGTTTAAGGGCCATAACATGCTACCTTCAATATTTTTGCAGCCTTTTTTGTGACACATAAGGCTAGTTAAAAATTAACAAATTTATGATTTGTTAAGCTCTACGGAATTTGATGGCGCTATAAAAATAAAGATTATTATTATAATTAATTTCGTTTTTATTAGATTTTGGGGCACATTTACTATTTATACATTTATTAATTTTGCCCTGAATTGCCCTGGGTTTTTGGCGCACACGATTGGATTGTGTCAGCACTCACATGCACCGGGAAGAAGAAGGTGAACCTCCGGCGGAACCTCAGCGGGGGAAGCGACAGATGCAGGAAATTGGACGCACAATCTTAGTGAATCGCGGCAGACCCGGATTCTCGTCGGACAACACACGACGGGGATTGTGACGGGACGGGTTAGTAACTGTGCCCCTTTGTTTTGACGATTGAAGTTACATAAAGTGGGGAAAAACTTTTTTTTAAATTTTCAAGTCAACTTAAAATGACCATTATAAATTACCTCCCTTGTGTGTGACAGTCGTTTTGATATATAACATTAATTGTCTCGGACCAACTGGGTAATGGTGATGTTTTTTATAGTTAAGAGGAAATTTGTTATTTTATTGGTATATATATATATATATATATATATATATATATATATATATATATATATTTCTTTATATTTATTAATATTTTATGTGTGTGTGTTTTTTATGTGTGTGTGTTTATATGTCCCCCATGAAGTCATAAAAGACCTCTAAGGACATTTGCACAGTTTTTTTTCTTACAAGTTTTCCACTGTAACTGGGGAATCTACAGTATAAGAGCCCTAGTTACAGGGGAAAACAACCCCTGGTGAGGGCAGAGCTGTACTGGGTCTGATTAGACTCAGCAGCTCTGCCTAACACTTCCAGGGCCAGCGGTCACGTGACCACAAGGTGCATAGAGCCAGCGCCAGTACCCACTTTGGGTGAAGAAAGGAGAAAGCAAAAGCGGTAATAAACTGCTTATGGCTTCTCCACAGGGTCTCTGGCTGCCTGTGACAGTCAGCGACCTGATTCTGCTTCTGTGATTAACGTAAGAGCCTGGAAAAGCTGACACTACTACTCCTATCCTGTATATATGGGTACAACACAGTACTACTACTCCTATCTGGTATATATGGGCACAGGACTACTACTCCTATCCTGTATATATGGACACAGCACAGCACAGTACTACTACATGGCCACAGCACAGTACTAATACTCCTAACCTGTATATATGGGCACAACACAGTACTGCTACTCCTATCCTGTATATATGGGCACAACACAGTACTGCTACTCCTATCCTGTATATATGAGCAGAGCACAGCAATACTACTCCTATCCTGTATATATGGACATAGCATAGTACTACTACTCCTATCCTGTATATATGGGCACAGCACAATACTACTACTCCTATCTTGTATATATATGGGCACAGCACAGTACTACTACTCCTATCCTGCATATATGGACACATCGCAGTACTACCACTCCTATCCTGTATATATGAGCATAGCACAGTACTACTACTCCTATCCTGTATATATGGGCACAGTACAGTACTACTACTCCTATCCTGTATATATGGGCACAGTACAGTACTACTACTCCTATCCTGTATATATGGGCACATTTCAGCACTACTACTCCTATCCTCTATATGTATATATACACTCACTGGCCACTTTATTAGGTACACCATGCTAGTAACGGGTTGGACCCCCTATTGCCTTCAGAACTGCCTCAATTCTTTGTGGCATAGATTCAACAAGGTGCCGGAAGCATTCCTCAGAGATTTTGGTCCATATTGACATGATGGCATCACACAGTTGCCGCAGATTTGTCGGCTGCACATCCATGATGCGAATTTCCCGTTCCACCACATCCCAAAGATGCTCTATTGGATTGAGATCTGGTGACAGTGGAGGCCATTTGAGTAATGTAAACACATTGTCATGTTCAAGAAACCATTCTGAGATGATTCCAGCTTTATGATATGGCGCATTATCCTGCTGAAAGTAGCCATCAGATGTTGGGTACATTGTGGCTATAAAGGGATGGACATGGTCAGCAACAATACTCAGGTAGGCTGTGGCGTTGCAACGATGCTCAATTGGTACCAAGGGGCCCAAAGTGTGCCAAGAAAATATTCCCCACACCATGACACCACCAGCCTGAACCGTTGATACAAGGCAGGATGGATCCATGCTTTCATGTTGTTGACGCCAAATTCTGACCCAACCATCCAAATGTCGCAGCAGAAATCGAGACTCATCAGACCAGGCAACGTTTTTCCAATCTTCTACTGTCCAATTTCGATGAGCTTGTGCAAATTGTAGCCTCAGTTTCCTGTTCTTAGCTGAAAGGAGTGGCACCCGGTGTGGTCTTCTGCTGCTGTAGCCCATCTGCCTCAAATTTCGACGTACTGTGCGTTCAGAGATGCTCTTCTGCCTACCTTGGTTGTAACGGGTGGCGATTTGAGTCACTGTTGCCTTTCTATCAGCTCGAACCAGTCTGCCCATTCTCCTCTGACCTCTGGCATCAACAAGGCATTTCCGCCCACAGAACTGCCGCTCACTGGATGTTTTTTTCTTTTTCGGACCATTCTCTGTAAACCCTAGAGATGGTTGTGCGTGAAAATCCCAGTAGATCAGCAGTTTCTGAAATACTCAGACCAGCCCTTCTGGCACCAACAACCATGCCACGTTCAAAGGCACTCAAATCACCTTTCTTCCCCATACTGATGCTCGGTTTGAACTGCAGGAGATTGTCTTGACCATGTCTACATGCCTAAATGCACTGAGTTGCCGCCATGTGATTGGCTGATTAGAAATTAAGTCTTAACGAGCAGTTGGACAGGTGTACCTAATAAAGTGGCCGGTGAGTGTAAATATATATATATATATATATATATATATATATATATATATATGTATGTATATGGGCACAGCACAGTACTACTACTCCTATCTTGTATATATATGGGCACAGCACAGTACTACTACTCCTATCCTGTATATATATATGGGCACAGCACAGTACTACTACTCCTTTCCTGTATATAGGGGCACAGCACAGTACTACTACCCCTATCCTGTATATATATGGGCACAGCACAGGACTATTACTCCTATCCTATATATATATGGGCACAGCACAGGACTACTACTCCTATCCTATATATATATATGGGCACAGCACAGTACTATTACTCCTATTTAATGACCCCCTTATTGTAAACAGTCCTGTAATTGCTGACCTTATAATGTATAGTACTGCAATGATTTAATATATAGTCCTCTAGTGACATTTAATATTCTATATACAATCTTACAATGGGCGCTCTTATTATATATATTCAGTCTAGTAGCGGCCCCCATGTAATTTTTAGTCCTTACATACATGGCTTATTTACACTGCTCAACCAGGGTGTGAATAGTTAAAAAAATAATAAACCTCACTTACTTATAGCAGCGCTCCAGCGTCCTCCACTTCTCTTCTCCCTTCTGGACTAGGACTGGCAGGATCAAGACGCACGGCAGCGCGAGTGCATCATCACACTGCCGTGCATCAGAGGTCAGAGTGCGACGTGTGCTCGGGAAAGTTCCCGGCCGCCTCGCACGCACAGCCTGTGCTCAGCTGTCACCGGTCATTGTAACTCAGCGGTCAATGGTGCTGACTTACATCGGTGATAGTAGTCGAGCGGCCGCTTATGGCCGCATCGAGTACCAATGCTATCAGTGGCAGGGGCCTCAGGTGGGGATGGAGGCCCCTGCCGTAGCAGTGGTATCGGGGGCCCACCGGAGGATCCTCCGGTCCTCCGGTGCCCCAGTCCGACCCTGTATACGTTGTATTTATATATTGTGTATGGTGTGTATATAATGTATGTGTGTACATATGCTGTACTTCTGTATATGGCACTGTATGCATGTGTATATGTGATGTGTATATGCTCTATATGTATAACTATGTGTGTAAGAGTGTAGAAATATGTGTAAGAGTGTATAATGGAGTGTATATGAGTATATATGTAGTGTATGTTTATGCATATAGGTATATAAATGTGTGTGTATATGAGTGTAATATGACCCATTCAAAAGTCTGCTACTCCTGCCTCTCCCTAGTTATGCCCCTGCCCCTAGAATAAGTAATAAGAGGTGCAAAGTATGACTCCCCCGTCTTGTAGTGCACCAGATTAATCATTCAGCTAGTCTAGATCCTCCAACCTAGCCATATAAGAACCATATACTGTACTAATGAGATGCAAACAAGTGGAAACAGTATTTTTGAGTCTGTCCCTTATGTAACAGTTTTACTGGTTTTGGTTACTGCCCTGCATCATCTCATTAGGCTTTATAAAAAATGCTTGACTTTAAAGGGGACTGTCTTGCAAGGTAATTAATAGGCAAAGTTTTTCTTATTTCATCCTGGAAAACATATTTGCTAATTTATTTCTCGAATCTCCAGTGGAGAATCAATGGTTATAAGTCTCCTCATGCCTGGAGAGGTGGCCTTTAATGGTATATTTTCCTTAAAGGGGTTGTCCAGAAGCTAAAAAAATTCAAAACAGCATCTCTCCTTCACCATTCACTGTACAGCTAAGCTGCAAAACCAGCACTAACCATGGTCAGGTCTTTTGGAAGAAAACAACCAAGGTTTTTATCCTATGGACAACCTCTTTTAGTCGTCATTTACCTCTCTAATCTAGTTCTCTTTAGCCGTATCAGTGCCCTACACTGTGCAAACACATATAAGCAGTGGTGTCTGCAGTTGGGAGTCTGTTCCGTAGGTATATTGGGTTCGGTTATTGTCCTGCATCATGTCATTAGGCTTACTGAAAAAGTCATGCTTGACGTGAAAGGGGCTGCCTCAGAAAGAAGGCAAAAGGCAAACATTTTCCTTATCCAATTCTGGAAAAAGTATTTGCATAATTACTTCCCAGAATCCCCAGTGGCCTCTAATTGTAGATTCTCCTAAATTATGAGACATATTAGTACTATTTGGTATCATAAGATAATTTACCCATTGAGCTGATAGTAAGTAATGGGTGTCACAGTCTATGGGGATTAGTCCATTAGGACTAAGTAAGTGGACTCCCTGGACCACCGCGGAAGATAACAACCTTAGCCACACCCGGGAGCGGAGTCTAAGTGAACTCCTGGTCTTCGCCAGAGCCCGCCGCAAAGCGGGATGGTCTTGCTGCGGCGGGGAGTCACCAGGTCGCTCCACAGGTGCGACTAGGCCCACGGTGGCAGCCAAGGTAGGGACACGGGGACCACGGGAAGGCAGGCAGGACCACGGGAAGGCAGGCAGGCAGGACCACGGGAAGGCAGGCAGGCAGGACCACGGGAAGGCAGGCAGGCAGGACCACGGGAAGGCAGGCAGGCAGGACCGCCACGGGACACCAGGACGGCAGGACCGCCACGGGACACCAGGACCGCCACAGGACACCAGGACCGCCACAGGATAACACGGAACAAGGGGACACCACGGAACACAGGAAAAACGGGAACATGGAAACTCAGAGGCGTCTGGAAACGCTCAAGAAGGCTTTCTCCTCAGAAGAATGAACTGAAGATCCGGCAGGGGATGCTGGGAGTCGCCATGCTTTATAGCCGAGCCAGGAATGCCAGAGCCAATAAGGAGGACGCTGGCCCTTTAAGGCTGGGAGAAGTCTGCGCGCGCCCACTCTAGTGGCAGTAGCACGTGACTGCATGGAAACAGCATGCGGCCTACACGCTGGGAGCAAGAGTGCAGGCCAGAGCCAGGAGAGGTAAGTGAGAGCTGGGGGAGCGGGGACCGTGGCAGCAGGCACGGGTACACCCTCAATCCGTACCGAGGATCGCGGGTGTAACCGTGACAATGGGTATAGTTTGTGACTTTACTTCTAGCTAAATATGAAGCATTCTTCAGCAGATATTATTATTCATAAAGCAGCATTAATTCCATGGTGCTTTTAAAGAGATAAGGTATTCACAGACATTACATTAATGAGAATCCTGCCTTAGAGGGCTCACCATCTTTATGGGAGGGTAGTTGGAGACAAGAGGTGAGGGAACAGAATAGTGCAGTAATTGTGTGGTAGGCAATCCTGAAAAGAGGGGTTTTCAGGATATGTTTGAAGGATTGTAAGCAGGGGACAATCTGACACATTTTGGTAAAGAATTCCAGAGTATGGGAGATGCATGGGGGAAGTCATGGATATGGTTGTGAGAAAAGGGTCTTGTGTTAATGTTCTGATACATAAGATTGACCCAGAGAAAATCCAGCAGTATGTCAAATATTTTGATTAAACTCCCCAAAAATGCATGGAATTATTCAGTGTGCTGATCCTGATTGGTTTGTTACAAAATGTGCACACTAGTCTGATAAGATGATGAAGTTATACGGAAAAGAAGTAAAGGCAGAGAATTGAGACAAATACCTTAAAAAGCTTAAAATTGGTGCACAAATAAATGAACAAGGCAGTTGCTTTAAGAAGAGGAGACCTAACGGTACAAGGTTATTTTTTAGAACTATGTGACATTATGATCAGAATGAGTGACCAGGGCACACCCCCAGGGCCCCCACCAATCAATGGTGAATTATAGTGAGGGTGATTCGGGCAGCCGTATGGCCATCAAAATCACCCACTAATTGTGTGTGGATTGAATCCAGGTGATAGGCAGTGGCTTACCTGGATCCCTCCCACTTACTGATTTCTGTGGCAGAGTGAGAAAACAACATACTCCCTGCTCTGTCATAGATAGAGGTGCGCACAGGACGCCAGCCTCCTCGTGCAGGTGGCGCATTGACATCACACACTGCAATGTCTGCACTAGATGTCTGACTTCTGGAAGGCGAGTGGGAGGGATGGTAAGTAAAGTATTATTATTGTTATTTTACTGGGGGCTGTATATATTTATTACTGGGGTCTGTATATATATATATATATATATATATATATATATATATATATGTTACTGGGTGATGTATATATTATTGCGGGCTTTTTAACCCCTTAATGACTGCCTTATCGGCTGTTTACGGCGGTCAGTAAGGGTACTTCTTCTGACGCGTACGCCTTTCTACAGCGGCGCGTCAGAAGAAGATTTCGGGACACCGGGTCTCGCTGGTGCCGGTGTCGGGCTGTGATCTTACATCCCAGACCCGGCACCAACACCCGGGTTTCGACGAGTGACTGCTTGACCGCGGCGTATAAGGGGTTAAACACCCGGGATCAGAGTGTTCTACCCGCCGGGTTCTGCGCAGCATGCTCAGTTACTTTCACTATACACTGCAATACAAGTGTATTGCAGTGTAAAGACTTGAATAAGCGATCGCTTGTTCAAGTCAAGAAGTAGAAAATGTAAAAAAGTTAAAAAAAAAAAAGATGAAATCATTTTATTATATAATTAAATAAATAAATAAAATAAAAGTCCCATAATCTCCCCAGTTACACATAAAATGCAAATAAAGTATATAAAACACAAAAACACGTACATATTTGGTATCACTGCGTCCGTATCAATCTGTACAATAAATCTAAATCAATCTTGAACCCGCTCGGTGAACGACGTAAAAAGAAACTCGAAAAACTTCCCGTAATATACAATTTTTCATCAAACACCATCACAAAAAATGTTCTAAAAAGTGATCAAAAAAAGTTACATTCCCTAATATGATTCGACTGAAAAGAACAACTCTTTTCACAAAAAATAAACCCTCAATGAGGTCTGACAACAGAAAAATACAGAAGTTATGGTCCTAAAAATTTGTCAATAGTAAAAACAACGCGATATTCTCCAATATTGGTTTTGCTCAGGAAAATTGAGCAAAGATAATAAAAACTATATAAATGAGGAATCACCACAATCGTAGTGAACCAGAGAATAAAGATAAAATATTATTTTTATTTTACGGTAAAGGGGGGGGGGGGAATGCTAAAAATCCAAAATAAAAATTGATGATTTTGTTTGTGTCCCCCTTGAAATAGTTAATAAAATCTCATGAATAAGCTATAGACCCCCCAAAATGAATTATCTATACATTGTATCTCATCCCGTAAAAAATAAGCCCTCATATGTTTGCATTACCAAAAAAAATAAAAAATTATAGGTTGTACAATGTGACAATACAAATCTGCTGTGAATGGCGCCTCCATTCATTCTATACTCGGCCGTGCGCCCGTACAGAAGTTTACCACCACATATGGGGTATCAGTACACTCAGGAGGAATTGGGCATCAAACGTTGCAGTGCGTTTCATCATTTAATTTATTGTGAAACTGTCAGTTTGGCCTAAATGAATGTATTTTCCAAAAAAATTCCATAGTTTCTAAATCGCAGGTCCATATTGTTTTAACCCATGTGAAACACTTAAAAGGTTAATGGACTTAATTGAAGTTGTTTTACATACGTTGAGGGGTGAAGTTTCTATAGTGGGATAATTTATGTGGTTTTACTATTATTTAGGCCTTTCAAAGTCACTTGAAATCTGGGTTGTCCCTCAAAATGTGAGTTTTGGCAATTTTCATGAAAATGAGAAAAATTGCACCTAAAGTTCTGCGTCTCATAACATCCTATAAAAATGAGAGGATGCATAAAATATCATCTCAACATAAAGCAGACATTCAGTAAATGTTAATTATCAAGCTTTTTGGGTAGTTTTACTTCCTGTTTGGAAAGCAGAACATTTCAAACTTGGAAAATGAAGAATTTTTACAAAATTTTGCCATATTTTCACTTTTTTTCAGAACGAATCGCAAAACTTATCACTTAAATTTTATAACTAACATGAAGTACAATGTGTCACGAGAAAACATTCTCAAAATCACCAGGATATGTTAAAGCGTTCCGAAGTTATAACAAATTATCGTGAGACATGTCAGATTTGAAAACTCGAGTCTGGTCATTGAGCTTAAAACTACAGTCGGTGATAAGGGGTTAAAGAGAACCTACCACCACGAATCTACCTATAAAGGTAGATCGGGTGGTAGGTAGATGTAAGGGATGTGAGGATAGCTCTTTTTAGAGCTAATCCTCACGTCCCCCCTAACTTTTGGGAAACTTTATTGACCTAATATGTAAATTTCGTTATGCGGCTACTGGGGCGTGGAGTAGCCGGCACGAGGCTACACAGCACGGCTACTCCATGCCCCAGTAGCCACATTACTCCTCCTACCCTGTTGCGTGCGGGCCCTCGTCCGACAAGTCGGCTACTGCGCATGCGCAGTAGCTCCGGCCTCGGAGCTGGGACTGCTCAGCCGTCG